>NC_079311.1:26496703-26631382 GCF_023638135.1 Falco biarmicus | reverse complement strand
GAAAATGCCACTTTCCCAGGGTGATACCTCAGCAGATGCAATCAGATTAGCCACTCAGCTTTCTGTTACATTTCACAGACAGACTCACTCAATTCCAGAACTCACCCTGTTTTGCCCTGAAGAAGACAGCATTGCAGACAACCTGGCCTGCTCTGCTCTTATCCTGAAGTGAATGTGTGCATGACAAATGAGAAAGGATGGTTTGGACTTTCGGCCATTGAATGGGCAGCAGAAAGGGTTAATTCACTCACAATTAGATTATTTGTTTTGTAGTTGGATGTTTCTTCAGCAGCATATCATTTCAGATCCAGAGGTTCTTTCCAATTCTTATTACTCTACAATTCCATGATAATTCCAGATGGGTGCTTTTTTACAGCAGAATAAATACACAAATTGGCTATAATTTGGTTTGTTGGGTTTCAGAAAGTGTGAAATGCTATAATTTCATCAGTCCAGGAGACAGTTCTCTTAGGTTTTGCATATTCTGTCTGTGCATTTACATGTAACTGCATAATAAATTCCAGAGCAATGATCCTAATGGTGGTTATGTGGCTCTCACTGGGTGCCTGGTCACTCTCATGTTCACTGCATTGCATCTCCAGAAGTGATCCTGGGATTTGTACACAGAAGAGATGTCTGCAAAGGGAAATACCAAGGTAAATAGTTTGGGGAAAGGAAGTTCCCCAGCTATGTGTGTCAGTTCAGCTTGGTTGATTGTCTCCTATGAAAATAAACCCAGATATGCAAAGGTAGATACACCTCCAACAAAGGCATTTACTTGTTGCAGTCTGAGTGGGTCTTCTAACAATAAAATGCAAATGGAATTTTGGAATATTAGATGATCTGTACAGGTAAAAGTGAAAGAGTTTATGGGGCTTTGCTCAACCCGGCTATTAAACTTTTAATGGAATTTAGGTCTTATTTTCCTCAGTTTCATTCCCTGGGAGTTCATGCCCTGAAATTCATGTGAGTGCCCGACTCTTGCTTCAAACACACCTACTGCAGAAGACCTAAAACTTTCCCTGAACAGTCTGACCTACTGACTCTCATCTCAGTTCAGGAAACGCTTTATTAGAATCCCTCCCTATAAATGCTGTAACCAAGCCAAAAAAAAAAAAAAAAAAAAAAAGAACGTGTCACTACCATCCCAGACAGGGCCCTGCATATCCCCTACATTAAGTCTTTGGCTACTCAGGCACACACACTTTGGAGATCGTGATAGTTTGTCTCTGCCATCATTTTGATACTCCCTTGACCAGCAGCTAAACACAGGCTCCCAATCCTGTTTGTTTAAAGAGTGCCTTACGCTGACAAGGTATGGTGCAAATGGCTAGGGTCAGCTGAACACATTGCAATTTATTCTAGGAAGATATATGAGTGGTTCAAGGATGCTACAGAAACCTATCAGTGTGAAATCAGGTCTGAGGAAGTGGGGCTGAAAAGATGTGTCTCTTGAAAAAATTTCAGCTGCAATAATCAATCCGAAGGTTTACAGGATTTAATAAGGATTTAATAGGGCTTCTCTACTGCTGCACCTCTGAAAGGTTAGCAAACCATTTAAAGAAGTTAAGCTGGACAAATCTCTCAAAGCTCTGAGCCTGTAGTGCATTAACCCTGGCATATTCACGCTGTTTTCTGTATGTATTATACCATCCTCGTGCAATTCACGGCCTCTCCTACTAATGAGCACACTTCTGAAAACTATAGAAACTTAACTGCATACAACAGTATACATCTAGATGATATTACAAGAAATATTAAAAACAATTGGAAAAAAAAATGTTGAAAAGCAGATCACCAGATCTTCCTGGACCCAAGCTAATTCTGGATTATTTCCTCTCCCTCCTGGAAGATGTTCAGCCTCACTCACTGGCTCAGAGACAATCATAATAGTCTTCCTCCTGGCAAAAAGCAAACAAACAAAGAAAAAAAAAACCCCTGCAAGATAAGGACTGTACTGTTCTTATAGTTTTGAGTAAGGAAAACACTCTTTTTCTGTAAAATACTGAATCACGCTATGTCTCCCTAGATTCAAGTCTGTGTGTACCTCTGCTGAAGGCTTTACCTTCAACAAACCCAAGTCTTGTGTTTAACTCTCATTTCCTCTATCCCCACCCACCCCCAGCCGCACACCCCACCAGTATGAAAAGTATCTTGGACAATAAAACTGAAAATTTAGGTGTGTGTTTCTGGTTTTGGTCTGTTTGGGTTTTGGTTTTGCTTTGGTTTGGGTTTGGGTTTTTTTGTCAGTAATTGCCTTTAAATCAGAGAAACATTGGTATTTTTATTTCCCCCCTTTGTAATTAAAAAAAAAGTTATACAATTCTAATTTATGAGTGGTATGTTTTTCTGTAATAATCAGTCTCTTTTTCTTGGGTACATGGTTGCCTGTATGTATTCTTCTGCTCTTTGTTTGCTGAACTGACTTTCTGCAGAAAATATTTACCTTAGAACAGGTTATAATTATAAGCCATCACATTTGTTTTATTTTCCCCTGTAGCTGATAAGTTTAACCAGTCTTCTAGGTATGTCAAACACACACACCAAAAAACCCCACAAAAACCCAAACACAAAACCCACAAGAAACAACCAACCAAAAACCCCCTGAACTAAAAAAAAAAAAAAAAAAAAACAAACCCAAAACCAAACACCAAAACAAATGCAAATCAAAAAAACCAACCAACAACAAAAAAGAAGAGCTAGCAGAAGTTCAAAAGGTCAACTTGGTTACTGCAAGCCTGTTTTATTGAATAATCCCCCCAAAGAATAAACCAAAGATAATCTAAAATGACATTTCACACTGTGCACCATCAAAAGAAAGTGCACAGGTGTAGTCAATGTGAGATGGGGCAGCAATATCGGAACCCAGGAATAAGAAGTACGGTGTTACATTTCAAACTTAATTGTTCATGTAATGTTTTTTTTAATTTTTCTTTTAAAGAAAAATCTTTGGTCTGCGATGATGATACAAGGCTGGTGAATTGGATAGTGATAATAACAATACGGAATAAGCAAGTTTTGATTGCCAAAAGAAGTCATTGAACAAATTAGCTAGATACTGTATTTGTACTGATGACATTTTCAAAGGCTTAGAAAATGTTGTATCTTCTCAACTTGACTCACTTGTGACCACAAACAAATAATAAGGAATGCAATAATGCTACTCTGGTAGAGCACATACACATATGCAAAACTTGGTGTAAGAAGTTTCACTAATTTAAACTAATTTATTATATATTGGAGTATTGTCTACATGTGCTCCTAATTCACCTCTTCTTGATATGGCAGTGAACACATTCATGCCTAATTTAAGACAAAATGAGCTTTGAAAAGCTTGCCCTTAAGTGAACCTGAACTAGAAACAGATTTATATTTTTCAGAAAATGTGTTGGAATATCAAGCCTTTGCGGGAAATTCCTTGCTTTTCATTAAGACATTCTCAAAGGATCCAGCCCAGCTGGATAATCAAGAGAAAGTTCTGCATGCACTGAACCCAGCAGCATGTATGCCTACCTTTATGCAAGTAATTCAGTCATAGCAAATAATCAATTAATTACAATTGAGCAAAACAGAACCTTTACATCAGACATCAAATTTACTATCTAGCTTTGTGTGTTAAAAAAGCTGTTGGTAAAAGGAAAAAAAGAGAAATAATGTAGGTTGTAAAAGGGATCATAAAACGTATAATCAGAATTTGGACTCAAACTTTCAAAGGCATGAGTACACACACAAGAGAGATGAAAATCTAGTAGTTCTTTTCATAAAAAAAACAAGTCTCTGAATGAATGATATGTTGTATAAATGGCCAAAATATAGAACATGTTTCCTATGAAACAGTCTTCTTTGTGATTTATTAGACTTTTTTTCCTGCAACATGATACTTCTTTATTATATATGAACAGTGCACAAATCCAAGGAAGTATAAAGTCAGCTGGGGGAAAAGAGGGAAAAAAACTCCCTTTCTCCCCTTTAAAATACACAGTATGCCTATTTTGCAAATAAAAAAAATTCCAAAAGCAGCACACATAATTAATATATTGTGTCCCTATGGGCAACAACTACAAATGTGTGCACCAAAAAAATAACAAAGTTAGATAGCTTGTTTTTCAGCAATTCAATAAAATGTGCAAGCTCTTTCTAGATCTCCTCCAATGTCTCCTGTTTTATATGCCAGTTCTATGACCACAGATAATCTTCTTTACACAGTCATATTCTCACACCTGCATGGAAAAACCTTTTGAAAATTTTAATAGTGTTTCAAGGGGAAAGTATACATTATATCAAACTGACATCTTTCCTCTAGGTGTTTTTTAATTTCTTGTTTCAAAAGCGGGTTTTTTGTTCTACTTTGAAGACATCTCTTTTCAGTAGTAAGACACATATAAGGAAGTTTTAGATTCAAAAGTCCTTCTTTTTCAACTAGGTAACTGTTTTCAACTTGGTAACTTCCATCATTAATGAGAAAAGACACATAATGTAAGTTTTAGCCTTTATTTTGTAATTAAACTCACATGGTCAATACAGACACCACATCCAGAAACAGTGGCCCCAGACACATATGTGGAAGTTTTAATTCCAGTAGATTCAAACAAGATCAAGACTTCCCTGCATACTTTTGTAAATCCCTGTGTTCCCGAAAGATGCAATGGAGAGGCCAGAAAATGTAGGCTGTATGGAATAAGTTTTTCAGAACTTCTGAAGTCCTACCTGTTGATTATTTATCTCATTAAATATCGAACAGTTTTAGTGTATGGATGCTCTCTGCTGGAAAAAAAAGAGTCCCATGCATGTTATCTCTGTATGTTGGACAAGAGTTTGTACAGCTTACCTTAGTGTACTTCACAGGTACTCACAGACAAATACTGCATCAAGTTTTGCAGAGGTTTTGTGGCCATCCAACTGTCATTGCATTTACAGGCAATCTGAGCAATCACAGCGTGGACTGTGATTTCTTACATATCCTAAATCACTATTGTTCATCCATAAGCACACCTAACTCCTCTACCTTCACTATCATTATATCAGGGAAATTAATCTTTGAATATCTATGTAGTTAAGCTACCTTATCACATCCAGTCTTTGATAGTAAGTTTGCAAGTCAGGTTTGCTGACCATCCTCCCAAAAAAGCTAATATAGACAAAGAAACATAAATTATAGCCAAAAGAAAATCCATTCACTAAAAGAAATTGTAAAGATCAGAACAGAAAAAAAGAGGTATATTTAGCAATGAAAAAAAGTTTCCAAATAAAGTCTAAAAAACATGAAGAATATTTTTATTTCTCTTGTCTGTATCACACACAAGCCATCTAATTTAATTTTCTCTCTAACAGTATATCCAGTGTGAAAAACACATTCAAAGATGGCAAAAGAAAAAACAACACATGTCTATCAAATATAAATTGCTTATTAACAATCTTAGGTGCTAATGTGGCACAGCTAGTTCAACAATCATTTCTGCACTTCTTTTTACCTCATCTCTTAAAATACATGAGATTTCATCCTTTTCAATTGTTGAACTTATCTTGTTCTTGCCAGTAAACATAAACCCTGGACAGTATCATCTTCCCCAACTGCTGGCACTGCAATTCCTGATACAGAGAATTCAGTGTAATAAAGAAGGCAGTTCAGGGATGCCTCGTTGGAGATAGTACTTGCTGTACGGTAGGGATCCATATTCCCTTGGAGATATTTAAAAGAAAAAAAAAAAATAGCAGATACTAGATCAACTCTTAGTCTTCAGCCTGCATTCTCATTCTGAAAAGATAACAGAAAATCACATGGCCTGCTCAGGGGTTTTGTATGAGCATGGTTTATCTGGACCCAAGACATGACTCTGATCACTAGCCAGCTCCAGAACAGAACTCAGTATCCTATTACAATCCCCTGAGCCATGCAGCTCCAAAAACATTTTCCACAGTGTGAAAGCTTTCCTTTTTTTTCCTCTCTTTTTTTAAAACTATTGAGCTGTTTCTAACTCCTTTAAATAACATTCCTTTGCCCTTTGCAATGAGAGTTTTACAAGAGTGTTTAAGGTGTAGAGTGAGTGAATATACACACCAGACAAATGGCCTTTGGATTTAAGAGTCTCCAAGTATTCTCAGACATGAATGGCTGAAACATCTCCAAAGAAATCACTGCAAACTATTGGATTGCAAACCTCAGCTGTATATGGATAAAATTAAGAAAATTTGAGAGTGCTGAAATATAAAATAATATCTCTTTTAAAACACCCTTAAATAAGAGATCCACATCTGATGCTGAAAACACATAGGCATTTTCAACTACAAAAAAAAAAAAACCTGAGAAACATATTTGTTATTCCTACTTCCTACAAGTTAAATTTTTTGTAGTAAAAAATACTTTTTATGAGTTGTGCAAGACTACTTTAAAGAAAAATAATTAATATTTTTATTTAATGGCTATAACTAATGTTTATATTTCCATTTTCTTTTAAGAAGAGATAGAGGAACTTTAAAACAGACTTTTAAAAATGATGTAATCACAGTATATTAAACCAGGCAGAAAACTTGTTGCTATTTTTCTTCACTTCATGTTTAAACTGACCTTCCTCTCCTTAATCTACTTCCATTCTGAAAATCAGAATTTAAAGCATATTTACTTCACTTCCTGAATATCAGCACTGATCACAGATAGTAGCAGTGTTTGCTGAGATACTTGTAGCATACAAGATAGACAGATACACTGTAGAACATATACTGTGTTTGCTGTCTCTGGCATGATCAGTTACCAGAGACACAGGCTCTGTCTAGAGCAGAAAGCATTCTGGATCATATGATCTGCTATACAGACACATGACAGAATGAGTTATATGCGTATTCCCAAGATTAACTCAGAATGTCTTGGCCTTTTAGCATTTAACCTAGACCATTACCATCATTTTTAACAGAGTTCTTATGTGTGAATAATCTACACCATATGTTAAGTGTAAGAACATAGTGGAAAAAATGTAACCTGGACACAGAAGTATTACTTTTACTGGTATATTTTATGAACAGATGCTCAGAATAAAATTCAATTCCTGGAATAAAACCTTTATTCATACAGAATCTAAAGATGAAAAAATTTGGATTTGTTTCCCATATCCTAAACTTTCATAAGGCTGCATATGGGAAAACCCCTTATCAATTATGTCCTTTAAACAGGTAAATTACATACAAAATAATGACTTTTTTTTTTTTTTCTGTAGTAATTTTAAGAAATAACTACAAAAATCTGCAAGGTTAGAATGACAATGTTTTTAAAAAATGAGAGGTGTTCAACATTGCAAAAGTATGGCAGGTAAATACACAACAGAATAAGAAGGGAAAAGATAAAAGAAAATCAATTAAGGGGCTAATATCCGTATCTGGCTGTTTACTATCACCGTGGCTGACAAGCCTGTTATTCATATTACACAGACCCAAAGGTGTAATGAGTTTCCTACAAGTCAGATGTTTTCTTGTGAGAAGTTTTGGTATGTGGTCACATGTGAGATTACACACTGCAAAACAAAGAAAACCATGGGTAGATACCCTTCTACAACCTAAATGAAAATGGTTACACCCTTTAAAAAATCTATTATTCTTTCATTGTCTGCTCTTTCTTCTGTGATTAGTCTATAGAGAACTGTGCATTACATACATGATCTGAAAAAGACACAAGCAGCTAAAACTGGCTTCTGTTATCAGTTTGTGACTGCAAATTTTAATTCTTGATGGAAGCTACAAAGGTAGTTAAAGTTTCATTGAATGTCCTGTTCATCTGCATTTCTCATGTGTGATCCAGAGGGTCTTTGCCCTTACTATGTTCAAAATTATAGTGAAAATGGAGATAGGCTAGTTCCTATCATCCTTTTCCCCATAAAGCCAGGTTTCTTACTTCGCCCAGCTTCAGTGACTGGACTCCTGCACCTTGTTCCAGCCACTGGCCACAGATCTCAGATTCCAGACTGAGCTGTGCCAGATCACTGCAGCAAGAGGTGTAGTGAGTTCAACTCCCATGATAAAGCAGCTGGGGGCTTTATTAGCAATAGTTTAAACAGAGGACTTGGGGACATACGAAGTGAGAAACATAGACAAGCTAGTTAAGTACTGCAGAACACTTTACAGGGACTCAGTGGTTAAACTGAATTTGCTTCAATAATGTTCATATCACTTTTAGGCTGTTAACATCTGAGTGAGTGAATCATAAAAAACAAAGAAGGTGAAGTTCTTGGACCTATGTGGTTTTGCTAATAGTGCTCCACAGATTCAGAAATGAGGCACAATTTTCCAACCCTAACGGTGACCTACCAAATACAGCAATAAACACAAAAGCAAGAGTTCTGGCTACTTCCCTTACACATAGTTTCTCATTAACCACTTCAGATCACAGCACTCTAGAACAACTAATGTATGGTCTATGGGATAGTATACTATCTCAAAGCTGAACAAATTGTTCTCAAGGTTTCTATGACAGAAACTCATGGATTTAACAGGCAAGTTTTGACTCAATCCTTAGAAGTGGGGGGTTTACAAACATATTTTGAGGTAGGTTTAATAAGATATTTCATGTATTTTGTGCATTGTCCATCTTTAATATACCTTTATGTTAATCTAATTTTTGCTCATCTTATCATGATACTTAGATTGATCTAGAAATGTAAAGGTCTACCTGTTAGTAAAAATCTGTAATCCTGTTCATAGAAGTTATTTTGCTTGTTTTCTTTTTTGCCCCAAGACATTCTTGATACTTTCCTTTCCCCAGACAAATTCAGGCACTCTTAAAAGCTCTTTAGAGTATTTTTGTGATACTTGTATTATTCATACAGTCAGAGATACCATAATAAAAAAAATATTTATATGAATAATCACTAACTAAAACAACAACAACAACAAAAAAACCCAAACAAAACAACAACTGAAAAATATTGACAAGAGTGATTTATAGAGGACTTAAATATATGTTTTTGTACAACCAGAAAAGGCTTTGCTGAATTAGTCTGGAGCAAGTTGTTTTCAAAAAATTAATGTTCTTCCATAAATACTATCAGTGTACCAGTGTTAAATCTTTTAATTTATTTATTTGGTAAAAAGCATATTGACCTAGGAAGCAGCTAAACCTTGTAACTCTAAAGTTCATTGTATCAAGGCTATAGATGCTTCAGAGGATTTTAGAAATACTGAAATAATTCTATGGTAGATTTTGGCCTGATAATTTTCTACAGTCTTAGCACTCAAATGGAAGTCCTTCTAACGAACAGTCTTCGGAGCTGACTTTCTAAGGATGTCAGTATTTTTGAGAAAATTTAGCGAAGTTAAGCAATTTAGTCAAAATCATTGCCTGTACAATATCTGCTGCACAGATTCCAAGCCAAAATATTATTTTTAAAGACTTACTAACTAGTTAAGAAACTGATTTTTTTATGTGCATGCATTCCAGGGATAGTCAAGTTCCCTTACCTAAAGTCCATTTTTTCAGACAAACAGCTTTTTGAAACACAGTTGCTAGAGACTTTTATATCATGACAGAATAGTTTTCTGTTTGAACTCTGTCTCACAATTTTCTCATGAAAACACTGTAAAAATAAAGTTCCCTAAAAGTACTAAATAATAGATTTCATTATCAAAGTAAAAGAAATTAAGAAGTCACACAGGACATCACTAAAGAAATAAGTTAACAGCACACAGAAACATAGAAAATTCCTCACATTAGAAACAGTTCCCAAATATAAAACACACCAAAACTCAAATAAATCATTCAATGCAAACATGACTTTTGTTGTTGTTTTACAAAAATTGTGGCAAGGCTCTCATGGCTTTTCTACAGACCATATGAGCCGGAATCCACCTGAGGATGGGTTCTGCTGCACAGAAGTGTGCAATAAAATGGTCTTTTAGTCAATAAAAGAGGCTTTCACAAGTGATAATCCTGTGAAAGCATACAGCTTAGAAAATGCAGGCAGACAGCCATTTCGACATGGTTCTCCTTAAATGGGCTGACCTAAATGTGTTAGTGTGAAAGAAACCAAAGTGCTTAGATAGACTTCTAATTAGTTTTATCTGTCCAGATAGATCCCCAAAGACAGTGGGATTTCCAAATAATGAAGCTAGTTTTATTAGAATACATTTCTGGACAAAGAATACTGATGGGAAAATATTATTAAATTGGGAAGCAAACCGTGTTCTAGCAAGTAAGTTTAACCTCCTTTATTTATGTATTTTTATTTCCCAGAAGATGAACAATCACAAGCTTTGTATGGAACCTACAATTTCTAAGTAGCAATATTACAGCAGAGCAAAATGAACTTCTCCAGATAGAACTGAAATGATAAAAATGAAGTGATTTTTCAATAAGTGAGCTTATTGATAGTGAGGGAGCACAAAGACAGTCTTAACTACACTGAGTTTGAGGTTATTTCTAAATATGCTTTTGTTCAAAAATACTTTTCAGACATCTGACAAGTTCTCATAATGTATTGCCATTGTTTTGTGAGGAGGTGACAGTGGACACTGAAGTGTTCAGCATCTTCCAAACAACTCACAGAAATCTGCAGGAATAGATCTTCAAGCAGTGATCTGGGAAGAAAGCTGAGAAGGTTCATTCAATTCCCAAAACAAACACAAACACAAAAACCAGCCCAAACCTCTAACAAGCAGAATTTTTTTTATATTGCAGATTTTATGACCTACTCATGTATTCTTTAATAAACAATCATCTACAAAAGCCACAAACATTACATCACTGCCTCCCCAAGAGTAAAGCAAAAAAGTGAATGAGACAGAATGGGGTGCATAGAAGTGAATGTCAGAGCTGTGTAAGTAACACAGTTGTCAAAAACATCAAAAAATATTAGTTAGGGTATCTCTGCCAAGGATAAAACAGGTAAGACTCACCCAGTGGAGAATTATCAGATGATTAAAATTCTGTCCTTTCTGATCTTTATGGCATTCAGAGCTCCCTGCACTGTTCCAGATATTACAGTATGTGGAGCCTGACATGCATGAAATATATTATGCCATATTCTCACTTAAAATGACCTATTGCCTACTGCAAGTCAGTCAGAAGATGTCTTTGCCACTGCATTCTACAGCTAATAATCAATGTAGATTTATTAGCACTGTCTGTTCACTTTGAAGTGAAAATGTGCAAAGTTTATATAAAATCAACATAACTTAGACTACCTCCCATTTTCTTTAAACATTCCAAAAGTAAAGTCTAATCCAGAGCAAAGGGCAATATAGGATCTTTTATACCCATTTATACCAATTTATATGCATCCTACAGTCCACACTTTTATTTTTTACAATTTATATATATATATATATATATATATATATGTAGTCTTCAATTAATAGCTAGTCAGTGCCTGGCAATGTAGAACACTACTGGCTTAATAGATCACCCAGGGACACATAGCATAGTTGAGATGGAGTACAGCGGAAAGCCATGAAAATTAAACACATCAGTAATCTTTGTGTTAAACATTTGGTTTGGCCTATGAAACAGAGCAATCACTGAAAGTGCTGAGCACTTTCCATTTCCTTGGACCCCAGTTCTTCCAGATATGATTCACTATCTTGCATGATTACTTTCTGACTGATCCTCTCTCACTTTTATTTTTCTACCACAAATGCTTGCTGATCTTAGCTTGCCAAACCAAATATAATGACAATTAATCCTACAGATTTTAAAACATCCTGACCTGAAAAATAACTTTTTGTACAGAGAACAACTTGAGAAATTTGAAGTTTTGGTTTGCTAAGCAGTTAACATCTCTGCAACATGGGTGTAAGAATTCTAAGGGGAGAGGGAGAGGACTGTTGCTGCTTTTGTAATGAAGCACTCTGCAAATGTCTTACAACCAGAGCTAAAAAGCTATTGGCCATATCTTTATTTTATTTTCAAATACTTGGTGTGTTACATGAAAAAATACCAAAATAACATATCAAGCATGCATTTTGCAACCACCGCTGTCTGTAGAGTTGTGTCCACTCCAAAGAAAATATCAGATTCAGCACAGGCATATGTTTTAAATAATCGATGGATAGTGTGCAGTCAGGAATAATTTATTATGCACATCTGTAAGAGTGCTATGGCTTAAAAGACACATTTTTTATTATAGCTTAACATTACTTAAGGGGAGGGGAGAATCCTGACAGTTTTAAAGAATCAGTTTTCTCCTTTAATTAAAAATAAATAAATAAATAAATCCTCCACAGTCAATTCAGTCCAGATTATATCTGATCATTCTGCATGTTTTTATGACTTTTAGACTTTTCAACATTGTGAAACAAAGGATTAAAGCTCAAAATCCCCCTCTTTAAATGGAAACAGCTTTTAACAGGAGCAGACAGAAATCTTTGTTCCAAGCTGACAGCAAAGAGCTGCATTCTGCCCTTGACACAGCCACCCACTGACCATCAGTGTGGGGGGAGCAGTGTGCGTGGTCTGAGAGGCTTGCTGTTTTTCAGGGGTCTGCTCTGGTTTGTTTTATTTTTCTTTTGTGGTGTGAGGGGATGGATTCTGTTAAAAAGAAACTTTCTAACTTCCTGCATGAAAATATCACCAGCAATGGCTGCAGGTGACCTACGCTGCTTCAGAGCACTGCCTCAGCAGACCCTTGCCAGCACCCTTTATTCCTGCAAAGCTGCTGACTTACTGTGTGTTTCCCCTCCCAGTGCTCAAAGCACTCCTGGCCCAGCAAAAGTGTGCATGTCTCAAGTAGGAGTCCTCCATGGGCACCTAAACCCAGAAATAAATATAAGCCAGCCACTGGTAATACTTCAGAAGGTGAGAACTATGGATTTTTCTACTTCGAGGTAGGTTTTTCTATGCTGTGACAGAAGGGACAAGAATTCCTTGCATTTTGCAGCCTACAGTGCAAGGAAAGTATGTTCCAAGTGAAGAGATCAAGTTCCCATCTCTAGTTCTACATAATCACAGCCTTCCAGTCCTTGTTACACACAAGTCACAACCCTCAGCTTGCTCCTGGCACCAGAAAGCAGCAGTTTCAGGTTTGCTATTTTGCTCCTGCCCATAGATCCTGGATGCTCACATCTCTCTGAACATGACATTTCTGAAGCAGTGGTGTTTGCCTCTTTGGGTAGTACTTCAATCTCCCTACATTTGTTTGCATGCATTTGGATACATACATCTCCATACAGATGTATGTATGTATGCAGACCTCATGTTGAATAAAAGTTTTGAAGCCAGATGTTGTGGTTTAACCCCAGCCAGCAACCAAGCAGCGCAGAGCTGCTTGCTCGTTCCCCCCACCCAGAGGGATGGGAAGGAGGATTGGAAAGGAATGTAAAACTCAAGGGTTCAAATAAGAACAATTTAATAGGTAAAGCAAAAGCTGTACATGCAAGCAAAGCAAAACAAGGGATTCATTCACCACTCCCCATGGTCAGGCAGGTGCTCAGCCATCCCCAGCAAAGCAGGGCTTCATCACGTGTAACTGTTACTTGGGAAGACAAACACCATAATGCCACATGTCCCCCCCTTCCTCCTTCTTCCCCCAGGTTATATACCAAGCATGATGTCCCATGTTATGGAATACCTCTTTGGCTGGTTCAGGTCAGCTGTCCCGGCTGTGCCCCTTCCCAGCCTCTTGTGCCCCTCCAGCCCTCTCACTGCAAGGTACTAGAAACCAAAAAGTCCTTGATTTAGTATGAACATCACTCAGCAACAACTAACGACATCAGTACTGTTATCAACACTGTTCTCACATCAGAGCCAAAACACAGCACTGTACTAGCTACTAAGAAGAAAATTAACTCTATCCCAGCTGAAACCAGGACACCAGAACTTAATTTCTAAAAGTAATACCAGTGGGACATCCTTCTCTTGAAAAAACCATCCTTTCTACCAAATACCAACTCTTATTCTTCCCTGCTGGCTAAACAAAGGCCAGCCAGTTCTGCCTTGATTGGCAGTGCCCCCTATAGATTGGTGGCAAACCCTGGAATAAGCACAGGGACCAAAATCCACTCCTATCTTGATGTTTATTTTACTAGATAATAATGTTATTTTCTTTTCAGCATCATTACTTAATCATGTTTTCTGGTATAGCATTGAGGGTGGGATTTGGAACTTCAGTTGACTGTTCAACTGTTCAAGATATTAAAGAACATTTCTTATATCTTTTCTTCTGTTTTCCAAAAAAAAGAGCAACTTTTCTATACTTTTGGGCTCCATTTTAATTCAATGGATTTAAGCAAAATTAAACAAAATTCAGTCTTTCATAAATGAAGGGGGTTGAAATCATTTTACCTAAGTAGAATACCACAGAAATTCAAACCTGCATATAATTAAGAACAGTTATTAAGTAATTATTGCATAATAAATCCATGAGAAGGGGTAATCAGCCTCGAGTTTCTTCCCATATTTTTACAGGCAAATAAAGCTTTCAAACAACATCTTGGCAGGATAAGTTGACACAAATGCAAATTAAAAGTATCAGCACATTTAATTTGGATATACTCAGATTTCATGGAAACTGCATTACACAAAACGTAATTTTATGTAACTATGAGTTACATACTGCATGGGCAAAACTTCATCAGGGAATTATGTTGCTGAGCTTAAATAATGAACATACGAGCAATTTATGGCATTATCAGAAAGTAGAGGATACAATAGCTACAGAGCTGCAATTTGACAAAAAGGTTTATTTCACAGCGTAAACTGCTAAAGAAAAATAGAAAGTTTAGTTTTAAAATCAATTATTTGGAGCAATAGTTGGATACTGTGAGCTGATATGTTTTTCATGGGTTTAATAATACACATAGATGTGAACAGTAGTGTATTAAAAACTTAATGCCTTGTATTGTACTGTACTTAAACAATGTAAATATGCCTGAGTCAAGAGATCTTACAAACTCAGGATGTGTTAGAGGAGAAAAATGTGAATGATATTTTTGCTTTTTTTTTAAATTAAATCTAGAGAATAATAGTAACATATCAGATTTTGATCTTTGTAAATACTGCACAGGGATTTCATATATTCTATGTTATCCATTAAGCTAAACTCTAAAGGACAGGTTATAAGCACACTCCTCCTGCCCCCCTCCTTCTCTGAGAAGAAACAAAAATAGAAAATTATAGGAAACAGGCGGGCAAAGGATCTCAAGAGAACATTGAGTTCCCTCCTTCTCAAAACATGCAGTCCAGTAGAGATGTGCAGGCTTCCACAAACAGTGACATACAGAGTTCTCAGCAGAGTAAAGGGGTATGCACTGACAGTCCAGAGGAAAACTGACCCTTATGCTGAAAAAAACTAAGCATACTAAGTTATAGAAGATCTGGAAGACAATGGAAAAGATGATAAAAGATGATAGAAAGATGACAGCAAGAGTTGCCAAATCATGGGTACTTGTGGCAGCAGGAACAAAATTATCCTTCCTGATGCAATATTCGATCATCTCTATTAAGGAGATATCTCAAGCAAAGCACTGATTTTTTGAAGGATTGCAAGTATTTGACTACAAGTACCTGAGAAAACAAAGTACTGCTGGAGAAGTCTCTAGCCAATGGATTCACACTATATAACAACAGTCAATACAGCCTTTGTTCAGAATAACAGTCTTTGGCAGGGTGTATAGTACTAGTAAAAGCCAAATTAAGTGCTTTGTGCACTGTGCACTGACTTCAGTGTTTTCACCTTATGCAAACTCCATTAATCACAGTTTCTTGATTTGAACAAGAAACAGTTTCTTGTTTGAAAAATGAAAGTCACAGAAGCTAGATTTTGATTGCATTAACTATAGTTGTTTCTATATTTAGCATCTGTATTTATAGTCACCACTTAGATTAACTTAATTTTAATAACACTAATAATTAAGGTAAAATACACCTCAGATATAGCTGAATAGTAAAAAACTTATAAAAATATTTCCCAGTTGGGATCCTCCAAGATGACAATCTCAGGACTGGGCCCAAATGCAACTTCTGTGCAATTGCAAATTCATTAAAGCAACAAATACAGAATCTAGCATTAAATCCTAACTAAAATCTGATTTTACTCACATTATTTATAATTTAAAGTAATAGCTCTATGACCTTCACTGATAAGAAAATCACATATGCATCTATCTTCATCTAAATAGAATCATAATCGTGCAGACCCTGTAGATACTGATAAAAGGTGACTGTTTGTGACATACATTACCTCTGCTATTAATAGCAATTACTACCATTGCTCAACAGAGTCAACAGGCAGGTGTAATTTGAATCTCAAAACTGCACGTGTGTTAAAAATCCCTAGATTACTTCTTGCAGTTTGGTTTAATTTGTATCTTGTGCTTTTTAGTACAGCACCTTGTATGTAAGTGCCCATAACCTTTAATCTATTTGTCAGCATAACTTTTCTACAAACTGGGAAGTGCTCTATCTTTATTGTATGTATTAGGAAATGAAGTACAAAGGAAATAACTGATTTGCAAAGAATGCTCCAAACTTCTTACAGAGCAAAGAAATATAAGTAGGATCATATTGCTATCCAAAACACTGGACTGTTTTCTTCAAGATCTTTTTCAAATATTTATATGTTTATCACAACACTTTAAGGGTAAATCCCCAGGGGGGGATGGGGATGGGACAGGGACGGGACAGGGGTGGGCACAGGGACACGTCACAACTATAATTCCACCTAAAAAATAAAATAAATTGTAATTATAATTTTTAATGCATTTTTAATGGGAAAAATATAGTAACAGTCAAAAGAGCAATTAAAATAGGCACACCTACATTTATTTCCTTTCTAATATTCAAAAGTAGTGCTTTTTGTTCTTGTCTCCATAGTTTTTGTTCTCTCCAGCAGTCTGGACTTTTTTGCTAGAGTTGTATCATCTTTCTTATGGGAGAACATGCAGTCACAAAAAAAAGATTCAGAAACCAGAAGTAAAATATTCTACAAAATGGCACTGCATCTGCCAAAACTGTGCTACTAAGGCCACTGAGAAAATTGTATTTCATAAAATTCAAATATGTTATCCTGATTTCTGTCTTTTAGCTTTGGTTTATAAAATGCACTAATATATTTTCTCTAAAAAAAATTCAGTCATGGATGATAAAAATATTGCATCTTAAAAAAAAAGTCAGACTGCTATGTTTTGATAGCACTAAGTTGTTTACTGTTTTTAAAAAATGTTTTTCAATAGCAAGATATTTCTCAAAATATTTAGATTTCTAACAATCTTTCCATGCTTTCTCATAGACACTTTAAAAAAAATCAAATACAATAAAATATTTTTTATTATTTCTTCTCCAGGTCAAATAATCATACTTGGATGTAATTACACTTTACATTTGTATTCACAACTGTTTTTGAGGGCTTTTGATGAGCTGCTTCTACATCCATCTGTGAAGTTATTTCAAGGAACTTAGCTGCAAAACTGAAAGTGAGTCATGTCAGTGTGACATGCCACATGCTTCTAGCTTCAAGTTGTTATGATTTTGCATGATACTCACTTCTTCAGCTAAGAGCTGTTTCAAAGGTTGCATGGCAGCTTACATGGGCTCCTCTGCATCCTTAGATTAGAATTACTGTTTTTTTCCAAGGACGGTCAAATATTTGTAGTCTACTAAAGGATACAGTTTCTTCTCACAGAAAATTCTCAGTGATTATAAGACAGTAATAGATGGCAAGCAACACTGATTTTAAGCACCACTCACAAGTGTTTGAAATGTGTGGTCAATTCCTGCTGTTGCAATTTCATATATACAAGAGATCAAAATATTGATAAGAATGATAGAAAGGAATATAATGGAAGATACCACAGACAGATTACTATGTTCTTGATACAGGTACAAATTAAGTTCTCCTCTTGTCATAAAATGTATAATAATTTGCTAGAATTTTAAATTGTATAATATATTCAGATTATTAGTTAAAGATATTTGTAGCTGCAGAGGGTTCATTCAGGATCTAATTCCTCTTGTCTATAGTCTGGCAGAAAGGTTAAGATAAAGGAAAAATAGAAGTCTTACAAAGCTTGCAGTCCAAGAAAAAGGAAATACTTAGTTATTTTGGATTAGAGACTCAGCTCTTGGACTAAAATATGAATAAAACAGAAGCTTGCTGAAGGAAGGAGGCACGAATTTGGAACTACATAGATTGGGCATTTTAACTAATAAAGAACCATACTGAAGTTGCAACTTTTCAAGGTAAAACTACATTTTAGTTTACTTCATCGCAAGAATACTACCCATTTTTTGTGTGGTTTATGCATTACAAAATGCCAGTTGCCAGCAATGACATTTCACAATTATTTAATTCTTTCAAATGGTCCTCTCTGACATAGGGAATCCCTCCTCCATCCCAGACTAATGTTCATATCATGAACTTTTTTTCACTGCTCCACATGTGACATGTGACATGAGACTAGTATCAGCATTAAGAGGAGAAATTTTGCCTACAGTTTCTCATAGTGTTGCAAACTGTGTAGCAACCCTTCGGTCCCATTCCAAAGCCACAGCTGTGATGCCCCTCGTACCCCTATTAATGACACTAGGTGCTGATGTACTGTTCAGGACTACCTCTTTTCTTCTGGTGTTGCTAAACTTCCACAATGTTTGAAAGTCAAGCTTATGTATGTGAACAAATTGTGGTCACCTTTACGTAAATCTTTTTCACATCAGTTTTAACAGCTGCTGTGACTTTCTGTGTATTAGGGGATGTCATGATGCTATTTAATATTAATTCTGTAAAATTTTATAGATCTTTTTCCCTCTTAAACTTAATGAAAAATTTTTTGTGTCCACCTGCACACTAGTTACAAGCTATGCTTGAAGTAACGTCATTTAAACCCGGTTCAAGTGTAGTATATAAATACTGAAGAGTGATTTATCTTTACTCACATTTCATTCACAAACTTATCCCTAGTGATGTGGTTTTATTTCTCTTTTCCTCTCTTTTCCCTACATTTTTCTGTGACTGTTAATTAGTGATTAATTTTGAAATATTTTAGCAACTCATTCTCTTTACATAATTTAAATTTAAGAGCTCTCACATCTTTTCTACATCCTTTTTTTCCTATAAAATATAATATCATATCTCTTCAATCTCATGTTGGCCACCAATAACTCTTTCTGTTTCTGTCATATTTTAATCAGTTTTGCTTAAGTCTTTCACTTATGTGTGATAATACTAAGTAAAGCCTTTCCATCACTGTTAATTGTAAGTGAGACTGTGAATAATTATTCTACAGATTTGCAGGGTTTATTTCACATTTACAGTGGAAAGGATATAATTACTTTTAAAACTACAGTTAGACCCTAATTCTCAGTAAATAATACAGATGAATAAGAGATGTGGAGCCTTCTCCTGATAATAGTCATATATGTGGAAAGATCAGAAATCTGTTTCTCTGAGATCAGCAGAATTACTCCAGATTCAGCCCACTTTAATGAAAGTAGAAATAGATGTAACATATAAAACAGGCAATTTCCAATGCATTCAATTTCCAAGGTATTCAATACAGCTCAATTCATCTAGCCAGTGACTGGACATTTTTGGTGCCCCAGGTTATATTTTTGGCTTCATTTGTGTATAGTAAGCAAGTATGCTACCAAAAAGGAACCTTGATAATCAGTAAAGTCTACAATAACATCTGGTTACCAGTTGGTAGGCACAACATCACTCACATGTAATTCTGCTCATAGAATATCATTAAGAGTGAATCTTATTTATGACACTCAGGGATAATACACACACTTAATTTTTTACCTGTTCTAAATGAATTTTAGTCACTTGTTTGATTGACAAGTTATATTTCTCAGTGAGAGATGCCTATAAATATATAATTAAAATTAATGAAATTAGCACTAATTACATCCCCATGGCCAGCATCTCAGGAACCATTTGGACATGACTGAAGGTGTTCTTTAAAAAAAATGAGGGCTTCTCAAAAAAGAGAAGGTAATACAGGTGTCTTCTTGAACACTCTCCTATGTAGAAGTGACTTAATGCAAGGATTTGAGTATAGGACAAAAAAGGAGAAAAACTGCAAAGAGATGGTTATCTAGAGATCTACTAGACCTGTGCTAATCCACTGCAACTCATCCACAGGCCAATGTCATCTAACCTCTGGCCTAAAGCCAAAATACCGGCGAAACCAAATCATGTTGGCAAAATAAAGATTATAAAAGTAATTTTTTTTCTTTAGAATACAAGGAAGCACAAATGAAAGTGTTTGTGGTGCCCTCAGAAGGGCCTATCACAGATGAAGCAATGAGAAGAAAGCTAAGGAACCTCTGAGAAAAACCAGTATTTAATTGTAATATAGATTCTGAAGGTGAACAGAGGGCCCAATGACAAACTGGAGTTTTGAAGTGCAGCTTTTGAAAAGCGCAGTGAATCACCCTGGATGGAAGAGACAGCGAAGTCTATCTGAATCCAGACAAGTTAGTTCTTTTTGTCTTTGAGAGAAAAAAGGAGGAAAGGCTATGAAGTGTTTTGTCCTAGAACAAGAAAATTTGAAAGGCAAAAGGGAAAGGGAAAAACTCTTTATGTGAGCAACAGGTTTATTATCCTTAAAGTGCTGAACTTCTACAGTTGCCTAGTGAAACAGTTTCTCAGCAGAGGTAAATAAAAATGAGATTATCTCCTGATGTCACACAAGAGCAGACCTTAATGTTGCTACAATTAACTTCATGTAATATTTTAGTTGTGTCTAGTCTTGGGGAGTTTTACTCTCTATTTTTGCTGGGTTTTCCAGTTTCTTTTGTAAATGCAAATTAGTCTTTGGGGAGAAATCAGCATGAGGGAGTAGTTACATAGTGAACTGATTTGGAAGAGCATTAGTGACACATAAGATAGATTGAGATATCTTGTGGTGACACCCGTGGAAGAGTCCATTTGCAGTAGGGCAAGGGGAGTATGGGCCTAAAATGGGTTTACCATTGAGGAGAAATTAACCGTGGTACTCTATGACCTCTTTTACTAGAATATTTGTGTACTTCACTATTATTGATGTACTTACCCTCACAGTGCCTCTGTGAGGCAAGGAACTACTACAAATTATATTTTTCACAAAAGAAACTGAGACACAGTAGGATTGTAAGCACTTTGCTCATGGTCACACAGGATTTATGTGATGGAACAGGGAGCAGAACCCTTGTTTGTCAATCCAATCAATGTTCTAAAAGCACAAGGCTGCCTTACCTCTCTAAGCCTCTAGCCAAAACTCAATATGAGCTCCACTGGGGACTTTTTGTAAACTGTTCACACGAATGTTTCTGTCCAGGTATTGTTTCTTTATGGGCACTGAGAGGTGGAGAAAAGGTAACAAATAAAATAAAAATGACAATATCAAGTATTTTTTAAGTATGAGTTAAAGGAGCTGTATCAACAGGAATTGGTACCAAGGTTCCTTACATTACTAACCACACATTTAGGGAGCCTCTTCTCTATATGTCTACAGGTCAGTTTTAGATGACATTTCAGATTATATATTTCAAAAGAAATAAAAAGTACTGGAAGACTATGCGAAAAACAGACTTGTAACTCAGCTTCGGTATACGCCCCATAAGTCAAGAACTGTTACTTTACAAACATTATGGTTCTTTGCAAAAAAAGATAAGAAAAAACTAATTCTGCTGCTGACATGTTTACCCCAAAATGGCATTTTTATACACTATTAATTGAGCATTGAGAATGATCCCTCTGGTCTGAAGCAGTGCCACATTGCTGGCAGTGGTTGGTGACAGAAAGGAGAAGGCAAAACTTGATTTTCACCTAAGCTGAGCTGACACTAATATGATTTGGGCCACAAAGTTAGCTAGGATCAGCTATGCAGGTTCTGCCTGGCATGAGAGCTTTGTCCTTTTTATTGGGTTTAGTATCTTTCCAACATTTCTAACATTTAGTATCATTCTAGCATTTCTAACATTATTTATGGCCCTAGTCCTAACTACATTCCCAGAAGACAGCAGTTCCAGGAATAATGTTACTGCTGGAAGTGTTTAGTTCAAGTGCAGCATGGTATGTATATGCTTGTGTGTATGGATGTCATTGCCGCCGCTTATACGAGACATGTGATTTTAAGTATGCTTATCTATGAGGAAGGCCGGTAGCTTTCATTCCAAAAGCATATACAACTAGAATAAAATACTCTGGAGGTACAAGGCAAGAAATAAAAAATGTGAACTAAATCTATAAACCCAAGTCATATTTTCTGTATGACAAATAACCATTATCAATCTCATGCTAAGTGAGTGTTTTAAATTTCAGAAGTCAAAACAATTGAAAAATCGAGTCTTTTATCATAAAAAACAGCATGATAATTCATCCCTCTCAAGTGTCACAGAGTCCTAAATTCCCAAAGCCAATTCATTCTGGAATAATAAAATGAAAATAGTTCTAAAAATATATACATGTCATATTATCTTCTAAAGTGATTCCACACTCTGAAGCTGCATCTTATATGCCTTTCTTTTTTGTTTTTTAGTTTATCAAACCACTCAACTTATTTTTTTTATCTATATTCTACATGCTGAGAATTAAACTCTGAATCCTACCTATTCCAAAAGAAAATGCAATCCAATGATGATACCATACTCTTTCTCCTTTCTGAAAAATAAATATTAGTTGGAAAAGTGATTCTTAGCCTGCACATCAAGTTGCTCATAACTCTTGGGGCTTTTTTTTTTTAAGATCAATTCCTTAAAAATGAATCTGACAAACCATTTTGTAAAAAATAGTAGTATTGAAAATTCATTCCTGTCTTAAACTCCTCCTTTGTGGATGGTATCTCTCTGAATTTATTTATGGTTTCTTAAGAAAATTTCATAAAACTGAGATTCACATTTTTTTTATAATCTGTTCTGTGGATTTTAAATTTAAGAAACTGCCACAATACACCAGAGATAATCCACGTAGACACTGATTTTGTCAGAAGCATTGCTTACTTCCAATGTTCTTTAGAAGTGTATCAAGCATGTCGTGCACAAATACGGTTTCCCTTTGAACATTTCTTTTCCGGCATTATGCATTCCTATTTTAACATAGAAAACAGGGGGGAAAGTCTCTCTGTATTGACATATATAACCCAGTGAGTTCTGAGTGGCAAGTTTTCTCTCTTGAAATGAAGAAAAATACCTTTTAGTAAAAATTGTGGTTCTGCTCTTTTCTTTCTTTCCTTCTGTGCTGCTTACAAATTTCAGTCTCATGGTGTCATGGCTAATGTTCAGTGACCTACTTTTATGTTCCGTATTTCAGAAAAAAAGTGTAGGATTTTTTAGCACTGAATGACAAAATGAGTGACACTGCCTAGATTCACCAAGTGGCAACAGCAGCAGTAAGGAAGTGCTTTTCTGTGGCCACTGGCAGCATCAAAATCATCAGCACAGGCAACCTGGTCTCACAGGCATTTAGTGCTGTGCCATGCAGTAAACAGCTTCTCCACCCAACTTTAATATGGTAATAGAGGTTGCTGGATGCTATTAATAAGTACCACACTGTACCAGGGTTTCAGAATGTAACTCAAAGTCCTCAAACCCTGAGCAGGTGACAACCATCAGGAAAGTTTTTCTTCTGACATACAGATACACCAAAAACATCATAAAAAAGAATAAAATTGGTTTCTCATATCTAAGTGTTAATGTACAAAAAGATATGTTGAATATACTGGATCTATTACACTATATTGCCTGGAATTTAAGCCTGTATATTTCAACTGCCAATTCTCCCCTCTCTCCTCACTTCTGAAGTAACTTTTGTGTTGACTAAGTTTTCTAAAAATCTGGACAGAGGAAAGTGATTCAAGACAGGACTCTTTGTAAGAGAAAAGCAATGAAACACTGTAAAAGCCAGTCAGCACAAAAAAATGACTAGCTAATTGCAGGTCTATTTTGGTTGCCAGTAAGTATGTGCAAAGCTTCAAAATAGCTGTGACATGCAATTATTTCTTAGCTAGACATGGGTATTGAAGGACTGTAGGCTAAGGAAGAAAAAACATATATTATAAAATGGGGTTTAGGTTCTTTTGTAAACAAACAAAGGGTTTTAAAACAACACAATTTTCCACAACTCTAATTATAGTATTATATATACAGATTAGGTTTTGTCTTGCAATATATACAAGTATGAGAAGAAAAAACAAGATACTTCCCACTACAGTCCCTGGCATGTCCAAAGGACAGAGGATTTTGCTGTAAGTACATCTCTCTCTCATTTGTCCTGGTTATACATACATACACAAGCTGTCTCTCTGATTTAAATCCCCTTAGTCAGAACCTGGAATGGAACCTTTCATGTTCAGTAGCTGATCAAGAGCTACCAATGTAAGAGGGGATGCCAGCCCTTACTCCCTAGAAAACTGACATTTCTACAGCCATATTACAATTAAGCTTAATTAAGATTGAATTCAGCACCTGATGAGGAAATCTGCCTGTTCTTCAATTTTAAAGGAAAAATATACATTTATTTTAACTTCAAAAGTTATTCATTTTTTTTGCAATTATCATGTAGCCATGAGGGATGATTTTTTTTTTTTATTTTTATCTTTTTTACAGTAAAAGTAATTCAAAATACTAACATTGTTTGTTCTCAAATCCTAAACACAAGGGTGAGTAAGGAATATTATACATTTATTAAACAAAACAGATCTTTCCACTTTCAGTTATGGGAAATTATGTTTAAAACTAGCTGCCTACATTTCAAGGAGATGCCCTTTTAGCTGTCATGACCCATGAGAGAAAGGAGATCAAGCTAAATAAAAATAACCTCAATCTCTTCCCTGCTATCCCAAACTTGGGAGATGAATTTTAACACTTAACTACCACATAATACAATGTCTTTTAATGTTGCTTAACCTACTCAGAACAGTGTTTCCCACATTTCAGACTGAAGATCTTCATCCTGTAAAAATATGCAGACAGATATTCAAAATCAAAGCACACTTGCAACTTCACTACAAAGACTTTCTGCTGCATGACAAACCATGGATAATATCATTCAGTCAGTCCTCAGTTGACTCATCTTGCATTAGAGGAAATCTCCAAGACACAAAGTGTCCACTAAGAAACTTTACCCATTGCAACAGGTAGGACAACCCGACTGGGGTGGTGGGGAGGATAACCAGTCCATAGGGAGTTTCCTGCTGTCAGTACAATCCAGCTGTTCATTGGGAATGGCAAGTGCTGGAATATTAGGCACTAGGATTATGGGCAAATAACAGTGAATGAAAGACACTGCTTGCTCATTAAGTTCTGCTCTCAGCAAAGTCCACTTAGATGTTTTTACTTTAGTTTAAAAAAAAGAGGTCAGAGAAGACCTAGTATTTTTTTTCTTTTTGTATATATGTGCATGTCTATGACCGAAAATTGATGAGAACTACTATAACAGAGTTCGTATCAATGAAGCTATGATGAATCATGCCAGATAATAAAAATCATTACTTTCCACAGCTTTTTAAGTCATATCTGACATCTGAGTTATCTTTTTATTATAATAGTAGAGCATATATACCGGGCCAGAGTAAAAGCAAGGTCACTACAGCAGATCACGATCTACTTCAGAAGAATGGAAAATTAGTGGAAGTTCATCACTACAAAGGTATTTTTACTGAAAACTTCATGATTTGCACCATTCAATTCACTCTCATACAGCTCCTAGATAAGCAAAGAAGGCCTAATTATGATCATATTGCTGATGTTTTTGCTGTATCAGTTCAAATGAGAAAGAATCCCTGATCATGGTGATGTTCCTTCTGTGACTCTTATAAAAAGAAAATCAGCTCCTGAAAAAGCAGGGTATTTAAAGCTTATTTCATCCCTTTATTGTGGAAGGAAACTGACATCAGAGGAGCTAGGAAGAATTCATACCTAGAATTCCATAGGCAATTTCTATGTTTTAAGTGATACAAAAAGTTAATTTTAGGAAAGGCCGTGTGAAATGCATGCTGCTTTATTATTATTTGGAAATTTCCAATATACACAGCTAGTATTTCTAAGAGTGTTCTTCTAGATGTGTATACATTCGCAAAGTATTTTAATTAGTTATTTTCACAGTTTTCTTCTAAGAAACTCTTTTCCTCTACTGCAACACACATACCTGTGTATAGAACCGCAGGTTTATAAATAGCCCTTTTTGTCAATGGCAACTCTGCTGCTAAATTTATTTCCTTGAAAGTTACTTACTTTGTTCCCTTACAAGCTGAAATATATATACCACATTATCCTTGAAGTAAAGGGAACTGACTGAACATAAGGTGGTTTTGAAAAAAACTGACGTGCAGCAGTGCTCACACAGGTGATAGGATAAAATGAGCAGATGCTTTTTCTTTGTGTAAGAAAGAATTCATAAATGAGCTACTTGAGAAAGTGAGTAATATTCTTGGGCTGGTATGAGTCCTGTTAACAATTGCTACAAAGCGGTGGACTAGACATAGGTGCCCCCACACTTGAATGGGAAATGATTGGTGATTCATCTTAGTAAGAGAAGGAGCAAAATTAGAATAGAGTGGGAACAATCATGAAGAATAGTCACTGTCTGGTTCATACTAATATGCAGCAATATTAAAATATGACATAGCTGAAGCTCATTTGTTCACATCACCTCACCTATGTCATCATCATTCTCGATCTTAATAACCACCAGCACATGCTATTTAAATCATAGTGGTAAAAAAGTACTTGAAGAAATCTTCCCAAGTAGTCTGCCCTTCTGAAGCAACCATTGAATCTTAGATAAATGCACACAAGTGTGGTAGATCCTTGGTGCCTATGTGTATTCATTCTGAACCTTTCCCTGCTCACCACCCACCCCAAAATATCCTGAAATCCTGCTTTTGGTGTGAGTTAGACTTACAGTTTTCTCCTATAAAATGTATTTTTCCAAAGCAGATCTTTTACAAGAAAACTTCTATTGCTTATACTTGCATAATATGTTTTTGTCCAGTCATTTGTAGGAATTAATGTACGACCTTTGTCTTTAGACATTATCTGCACAAAAACAATCTCTCTAACTCATAATTGCACAGTTTTCTCTTGGATATCTGAGTAACTATTAAATAAATATCCCTAAACTGACTAATTTGAAAATCCTTTTGTGATTAGATCAGAAGAACATGGGATTCTAAATAAGTTCATGGTTTGAGGCATAGTTGTGGAGAACTAGATTTTCCATGAAGCCATCATAAGATATTTAATTTTCCAAGAGAACACAAAATGAAAGACAGGAGGAAAGAGTGAGAATGAGATGAAGTGAGAAGGCGGAGAGGGGAAGTTAGAGGTGGAGAGAGGGAGAGGGAGAGGGAGAGGGAGAGGGAGAGGGAAAGAGGAGGAGGAGGAGAAGAAGGAGAAAGGAAAGAGAGAGGAGGAAGATAAGGGAAGTGAGAGAATGAGAAAGAAAGAGAAGGGAAGAGAAAGAGAAAGAAGAGAACAAGAACAGAGGTGGGGAAGGAAGACAGCTGTTTCAGATGTTACTGTATGTGAAAGTGGGGTTGTTTAAAAGTATTCATTAATATTGTAAAACTGAACTTTGGATGTGTAAATATGTATAAGATAGTGAATATTGTTCTATTCTCCAAATCTGACTGAATGTCCACATATATTGCCAAGCACACAAAAAGTTTGCTACATTCTGTATTTTATCATTTCTATATGTATCTATTATTTTTATTACCTAGGGTTGCTGGCAGGGGCAATCCAACAAAAATATTAAACGTGCAACATATTTAGACTGTACAGGACATAGGATCCTAACAAAAAGCTCTCCAAATAAACAAATACGACACAGGGGTTTGAGGCTGATGTCTTTTATCAAGCAAGTGTGAACTGGTAGACTGTCCTGAGGACATGTTCAGTGTATGAACAGAAAGGGTACTTAAGTTCTCTGGGGTTCTCCCTGGCAGCCCACCAGGCCCAGAGCCATCTGCAAGTGATTGTCTGCTTTGCCTCTTCGGGAGCTTTGCTGGAGTAATGGGTGCTGAAAGGACTGCAAAAGGCACTGCTGCAGCCCCTGATCAGCAGCAGGGGAGAGAAGTGGGCTAATGTCTCCCCAGCCAGGCAGGTACCTTGAGATACCTGTCCCTCACTGGAGGAGCTCCCAGCACCTGATTAGTCCTCAGTCAAAGCAAGACTTCAAAGTTAATGTTTCACCAAGATAAACAGAGGAAGTCCATCCCTGTTTTGGCACTGTAGCATATTGTTTCAGCCTCTAACAGTGACAGCAGAGCATTAATTTACAGTCTGAAGGCCAGAGTCACAAGAAAAGCCAGAAACATTCTAGAATTTCCATGCCTCACCCCATCCCCCATCCTTCTCTCTTTAAAAAAGCATTGTTTCTTCAGGTCGTACAGAAAAATACAAGATTCTCTGTACCTATTGCATCCAGTCATGCCTGATAATATGAAAGTGGCTTCTGTGGAATAAAACAGAACCTGCTTTATCTGATCGTTATAGGTAAAAACATGATATAGGGCTTTAACTTCAAATACACATAACTCAAGAAGCTCGTAAATTAAAGCTAGATTTACAGAACAGGTTATTATGTAAATTTGAAAGATCCAAGCTGGCCATGAGAAGAAGATAACTACAAAAAAGTTAATTAGCCAAAACTCTTACAACTCTCTGGAACACTTGTGAGAGGACCTCTATGCACTTGGACGCTGTTGACCATCAGCAGTAAATAAGCACCTCTCAAGTCTCACTAGGTCAGGTATTGTCTCCCATTATCAGCAGATTATGGAAACCATAGATAGTAATTTATTTTCTTCATTATCCATGTTACTTATAAATGTATGCAAAGACACCATCTCTGTTTCAGGAAGTCCCTCATAGAACAGCATATGCTGAAGAAACGTTACTTTGGATTACCTTTTTTTAACCGTCTTACCTAGGCCTTGGCTCCTAATACCGACCATGTTTATATACTTCTATAAACATGTTTATATACTCCTATAAATGATCTTCTAGTGATCGCTAGCCTTTTTTCTTATGGATCATTTCAACCTACCAGATATCCGCTTGAAACACAACACAGCGGAGAGGAAACAGTACGGGAGGTACCCCGAGTGTGTGGAAGACAGCTTCCCGACACAGCTGGTCGGTGCCCAGGCAGAGGAGATGCCCCACTGGGTCTGGTGTTTACAAACAGGGAAGGACTGGTGACCGATGTGGTGGTCAGAAGACATTTTGGACATAGAAATCATTAATCAAGTTTTCGATTCTCGGAGAGTAAGGATAGGGGTAAGCAGAACCACTTCTGGACTTCTGGAGGGCTGACTTTGACCTGTTTAAGAGCCTGGTTGACAGAGTCCCTTGGCAGACAGTCCTGAAGGGCCAAGAGTCCAGGAAGACTGGACACTGCTCAAGAAGGCAGTCTTAAAGGTGCAGGAGCAGGCCAGGCCGTCCCTATGTGCCAAAAGATGAGCTGGCGGGGAAGAAGTCCTGGCTGAACAGAGAGCTTTGGCTGGACCTCAGGGAAAAAAGGAGAGTTTCCCACCTTTGGAAGAAGGGGCAGACAACTCTGGAGGACTATAAGGGTGTCACAGGGTTATGCAGGGTGAAGATCAGAGAGGCAAAAACCCAGCTAGAACTCACGCTGGCCACTGCTGTAAAAGGTAACAAAAAATGTTTTTACAAATACATTAGAAACAAAAGGAGGGCCAAGGAGAATCTCCATCCTTTATGGGATGCATTGGGAAACATTGCCACAAAAGATGAGGGAAAGGCTGAGGTACTTAATGCCATCTTTGCCTCAGTCTTTAATAGTCAGACCCATTATCCTCAGTGTACTCAGCCCCCTCAGCTGTAAGACGGGGACAAAGTGCAGAATGAAGTCCCCACAGCCCAGGAGGAAATGGTTAGTGGCCTGCTGCTCCACTTAGATGTGCACAAGTCTATGGGGCTGGATGAGATCCAGCCAATGGTGCTGAGGGAGCTCGCAGAGGAGGTCACCAAGCTGCTTTCCATCATTTATCAATGATCCTGGAGGTCCAATGATCTGGGGATGTCCTAGAAGACTGGAGGTTAGCCAGTGTGATGCCCATCTACAAAAAGGGCAGGAAGGAGGATCCAGGAAACTACAGACATGTCACTGCTGGGGAAGATTATGGAGCAGATCATCCTGAATGCTACCACATGGCACATGCAGGAAAACCAGGTGATCAGGCCGTCAGCACGGGGTTATGAAAGGCAGGTCCTGCCTGACAACCCTAATCCTCCTCTGTGACAAGATGACCTGAATAGTGTATGAGGGAAAAGCTGTAGATGTTGTCTCCCTGAACTTTAGTAAAGCCCTTGACATCATCTTCCACAGCATTCTCCTGGAGAAACTGGCTGCTTCAAGTCATGGACAGGTATCCTCTATACTGGGTTAAAAGCCAGTTGTATGGCCAAGCCCAAAGAGTGGTAGTAAATAGAGTTATATCTAGCTGCCAACTGATCACAAGTGGTGTTCCCCGGGCTCAGTACTGGGGCCAGTTCTGTTTAATCTTTACTGATGACCTGGATGAGGCGATTGAGTGCACCCTCGGTGAGTTTGCAGATGACACCAAGTTGGAAAGGAATGTTGATCTGCTGTAGGGCAGGAAGGCTCTGCAGAGGGACCTGGGCAGGCTGGAGCGATGGGCACAGGCCAGTTGTATGAGGTTCAGCAGGGCTCAGTGCCGGGTCCTGCCCTTGGGTCACACCAGCCCCACGCAGCGCTACAGGCTGGGGCAGAGCGGCTGGAAAGGGCCTGGTGGGAAAGGGCCTGGGGGTGCTGGGTGATGGCCGGCTGGGCAGGAGCCAGCAGTGTGCCCAGGGGGCCAAGAAGTCCAACAGCATCCTGGCCTGTGTCAGTGTGGCCAGTAGGACCAGGGAACTGATCATTCCCCTGCACTCGGCACTGGTGAGGCCGCACCTCGAATCCTGTGTTCAGGTTTGGGCCCCTCTCTGCAGGAGGAACAAAGAGGTGCTGGAGCGTGTCCAGAGAAGGGCAACGAAGCTGGTGAAGGGTCTGGAGCACAAGTCTTATGAGGAGCAGCTGAGGGAACTGGGGTTGTTTTGTCTGGAGAAAAGGAGGCTCTACGGGGACCTCATCACTTTCTACAACTCCCTGAAATGAGGCTGTAGGCAGTTACAGGTAGGCCTCTTCTCCCAGATAACTAGCAAAAGGATTAGGGGAAATGGCTTCAAGCTACACCAGGGCAGGTTCAGATTGAATATTAGGAAAACTTTCTTCACTGAAAGGGTAGTGAACATTTGAACAGGCTGCCCAGGGAGGTGGTGGAGTCACCAACCCTGGAGGTGTTTAAAAAACACGTAGGTGTGGTGCTTCAGGACATGGTTTAGGGATGGACTTGGCAGTCCTGGTTTATGGTTGGACTTGATGATCTCAGAGGTCTTTTCCAAACTGAATGATTCTATTATTCTAAACCAGGGGTCCTCACACTTTTTAACCAGGGGCCGGCGCGGATGCAGTGGCAGGCAGCCATCTGCGGCTGCTTGGTTTCCCCCCCCAAGCCCCGGCGGTGGGGGCGGGGGGGTCTTTAAATACCGGGGGCCGGATTGAGGACCCTGGGGGGCGTATCCAGCACGTGGGCCGTAGTTTGAAGACCCCTGTTCTAAACAGATGAATTACTTAAATGTCCTGCACAAAAGTTTGGAATGGAAGTTTAAATGTTTTTTTTGCATTTGATCAGATGATTTTAAAGCATAATGTCCAGATATCGATACTTGCTTTAGCTGATAAACAGGACCTTTTTTTTCTTCCAGTTCATTCCATTTTGTAGCAACCTTTATTTGCCACTTAAAAGTGAAAATAGAGAACATAGTATGTCACCAGCAATGCAAAACTTATGGTTCTATGTATTTCACTGGGAAATTGCATCATACCTTAGATACACTAAACTAATAAGATTACTTACAGCCCAAGCATTTAACGGGATAAAACCATCTGAAGTGCAATAGACTCTAGTGTTGTTGATTCATTGTTGGTGTCAAGGCTTATTCTAAAGCATTCAAAGTCAGATGTTGTCCTGGTTTTGGCTGGGATGGAGTTAATTTTCTTACTAGTAGCTTGTACAGCGTGGTGTCTTGGCTCTGGTGTGAGAACAGTGTTGATAGATGTTTTTGGTTGTTGCTGGGTAATGTTTATACTAAATCAGGGACTTTCTGGTTTCTCAGGCCCTGACAGGGAGAGGGCTGGGGGGGAGCACAGGTGATTGGGAGGGGATACAGCCAGGACAGCTGAACCAAACCAGCCAAAGAGGTATTCCATACCATGGGATGTCATGCTCGGTGTATAAACTTGAAGGGTTAGCTGGGGCCTGGGGATTGCTGCTCGGGGACTGGCTGGCCATCCGTCAGTGAGTGGTGAGCAGTTGCACTGTGCATCACTTGTTTTCCTTTCTCCCTTTCCCTTTGGCTTTTATCCTTTCCCCCCACCTCTTTATCATAAATTTTATTTGTATTACTGTTGTTGTTGTTGTAATTGTTGTTATTATTGGTGGTGGTGCTGGTGGTTTTATTTCATTTTTATTCTGTTCCAATTATTAGATTATTCTTATCTCAACCCTCAAGTTTTACATTCCTTTCCAATTCTTCTCCCCATCCCTCTGGGTGGGGGGGAGTGAGTGAGTGGCTGCATGGGTCTTGGTTGCCAGCTGGGGTTAAACCACAACAGATGTTTAAATGAGGAAAGAAGACAAATTTTTACAAATATTTATTGAGTGTCTTCTAAATTCCGAGACAGACCATCCTCCACGGTTCTTTCTTTCATACACTTACATATACATGATATACCTAGGAAAAAATGGAAAAATATAATCAATCTTTTATTTTGAGTACTAGCGCATTCTTTGGTCATATCACAGGAGAGACAGTTTGTTCAAAGAAGAAAAATTGCAGGAAAATTTATATTATTTGTTCTTTTTCCCCATTGTAACTTTTGCTCTATGCTTGTTACTGTGAATTGGAAATTTTGAGTGAAAACAAATCAGTACAGAAGGCTTTCAAACAGTGTTCAAGCTTTTAATGAACTGATCAAAATGAGTTTAACAAATCCTTCATGTGCATAGAGCCTCTGAGTACAAGGAAAGCATTCCAGCACATCCCTGGTGTACGACGGAGTCACTGAGCAACAAAAATTAAACTGCTTGAGTACATGGCAGATACAATGAGCTGCTTCAACCACAAATACATTTGGACAGTTTCTGGGAGTCACCCAGATTAGCTAGCTGATATTTATCTAAAATAATTGTAATTTGCCAACCTTACATCTCAAATAGACATCAAATATACAAGGAGCTGCACAGAGTTAATTCACACATTGATGCTCCCTGTGTCAGACCAGATACATCAGAAATCCTCCATCCTTCCTGTAAGAGCCCAGAACAAGTCTGTCTCTGTATTTTGCCAGAAGATACACAGCTGATATATTTCACTGAAGTAAAATGCATTTACAACAGAAACAAGCACTGACTTCAGTGTGTTGAGAGAAAAAAAAAAAAAAAAAAAAAAAAAAACCAAAACCAAAAACACACAAGTGGAAATTTTTGGTTTTGCTGTAATGGTGTAGTTATAAAGTAAATCTCATTTTATTCATTCTTTCTGTGTGCCCTTCCACATTATGTATATTCCTGAATAAAAGAGGGAGGAGTATGTAGAAATTTTTGTGAAGATCCAGAACATCTTTCATTTACAGTAGTTCTTAAGAGATTCGCTTTGCTTGAGAGCAAATCCAGCTCCTGGATGTATCAAGTGGAGAAGAAATTAGTATCTGCACTTTCCAATGCACATTTCACAGGAATTATTCCCTTTTTCATAGAATCATAGGATCATTTAGATTAGAAAAGACCGTTAAGATCATTGAGTCCAGCAATGAGCCTAACACTACCAAGTCCATCATTTAACCATGTCTCTAAGTGCCACATCTACATAACTTTGAAATACCTTCATTACCTATAATAAAGTGCCCAGTTTGGGGCCACATTTCTGGACAACCAAGAAATTTAGCTAGTGCAAATTATAGTTTGCACTTTTTTTTTTCTTTTCTTTTTTTTTTTTTTTTTTCTGAATATTGATTTATGCTCTGGAAACTTTACGGCCATTTGTTTTTCTCTCTAGGTTTATTCTCTTAAGTCCTGCAAGATCTGTACTCCTACTGAAAAACAATCCCAGCTTTAGTAGGTGACACTTTTGAGGACATAGACATGACATGAATTCAAGCACTGAGGTAGATGGCAGTGCTTGAATCCTGGATTTAACTATAGGTTAATACCTATGTGCCAAAAGGACACAGGGGCAGATTCTGAATGTGGGCAGCAGAATCAGGACAGGAAAGGAAATTATCTGCAGAGAGGTGCCTGTGAATGGGACAAGTCTCGGAAAAGTGAAAACTCAGCCTTACAAGCTGCAAAACAGTTGCAGTGAGGTAACTGGTGATACCAATCCCTTGTGCAAGGCAGTATCTCCCTGCTTCTGACAATTTGCCTCTGATTTGTGAAGAAAAATACAATCAAGCATGGAACACTGACAACCCCTGTTTCGTGTCATATTGTAAGCCATGTAAAAGGAAAAAAAGGAGGCTCATGAGAACTTAATTAACAAGAATCACTACTTTTTTCTATGGGAGAACCAGAGGTGTCCTTGTGTATTTATCAGACTTTAACAGAAAGAACAAGTAAATCATGTTATAGCCTCTACAAGTGTATCATAAATTCACACAACTGGGAGTCTCAGCTTCCTTCTTTCAGGTAACTACAAAAAAACATGTATTTTCAGAAATATAGGAAGGAACTTTTCAGGCTATGTATCTTGCAAGTCCCTGTAAGAAGAAACTCCTCTCAATTTTTCTCCAGTGCTTTTACCATTACTATGTTTTTTTAAAGTATTGCAACTATGCAACTATAAAAACTAGTGAATCATAGAATCACATATTTTCCTGAGTTGGAAGGGACCCACAAGGATCATTAAGTCCACATCCTGACTCCACAATGGGCAATCTAAAAGTTAAACCATGTATCTAAGAACATTGTCCAAATGCTTCTTAAACACCAACAGGCTTGGGGCCATCACAATGGGCAATCTAAAAGTTAAACCATGTATCTAAGAACATTGTCCAAATGCTTCTTAAACACCAACAGGCTTGGGGCCATGACCACTTCCCTGGGAGGCTTGTTTCAGTGCTTGACAACCCTCTCATGGAAAAGACCAAAACTGTATATAGTACTTGAGGTGAGGCTGCACCAATGCAGAGTATAATGGGACAATAACTTCTCTCAACCAGCCAGCTACACTGTACTTGATGCACCCCAGGATACAGTTGGCTCTTTTGGCCGCCAGGGCACATTGTTGCCTCATATTGAACTTATAATCAACCTACCCCCCCACCCACCGCCCCCACCCCGATCACTTTCTGCAGGGCTGCACTCTAGCCTCTTGTCCTCCAATCTACCCATACATCCTGGATTACACCACCCCAGGAGCAGAATCTGGATTTGTCCTTTGTTAAATTTCTTATGGTTGCTGATTCCAGGCACTCCAATCTATCACAATCTCTCTGTAAGGCCTCTTTACCCTCAAGGGAATCAACAGCTCTCCATGTTTTAGTACTGCCAGCAAACTTATTTAGTGTGTACTTGGCTTCAGTGTCCAGGTCATTGATAAAAACATCAAAGAGAACTGGCCCTAAAATTGAGCCCTGGGGAGCACCACTGGAAACTGACCACCACCCAGATGTTACTTCAGTTACTACAACTCTTTGCAGATGATCCTTCAGCCAATTGTTCACCCATCATATCTGTGTACATGTCCAGCTGTATGCTGGATACTTTGTCCAGAAGGATACTGTGAGAGAAAGTATCAACAGCTGAAAAATTAAAATCCAAATACTTCTTCACTGCCACACTCAGTGATTGACTCTTTGGCATCCTGAAGAAGTGTTACTATATTTGCTGCCTTAAACCCTTCACTAACAAAGATGTTCCTGAATTAAGGTTGGGGTTTTTTGTACTTCAAAGGGGATAGGCTGTGATGTGAATATATCTATACTGATGTACTACTCATCTGTTCAACAAACAAAAAAGGAATTCCTGCATCATATCCATATTTTCTCCATATGTCAATCCACAGTTTTAACACTGACACCTGTGTTCAAGATAACTTCCACAGACACATAAGTAAGGTTCTTATTCCTCCAGAATTCATAGCATGTACATTTGATGTGGGTCATTATTAAACAAATCTATCTAAATTTATTTTACATATCATCTCTGTGAACTATTCTATAAGATATTTCTCAGTAATCTTACATAAATCAAAGAAATTATTATTTAAACATTTATTCAGATTATGTACCTTTTGTAGCACAAATTTCTGCATAAAGTGACTTGGAACACATTTCTGTTTTTTATGAAAGCAATACGTATTTATCTATCAAGTGTTGTCTTTTAAAATTTTGTACATGGCTGCCTTTTTAATATGTGAACAAAGTTAATTTTTAGGATTTATCTCTGATCAGACATAACAATTACATACCTGTTTACATTACTCTTATTAAACACTCCTTAAAATATGTTTTCCAATGAAACTGGTCAACTCACTATGTATTCTTGTGGTCTTAAAAATAAGCTTTTAAAACTAAAATTTAAGTAAGTGTAAACTAATTTCTTATTTTTGAAGTCTCTGTACTGTGTGCACTGTGGCACAATAGGCATTGATCCTATAAAGGAGAAATATGAAAGCAGGATTTCAGTTTAAACAATCCTGTAATGAACATAATAGGTTGCACAACTGGACTTTGATATATCTTAGCTTTAGGCTATTTAAATAAAACTGCAAATGTCTTTGGGTTTTAGCCTGAGGACTCATATGCTGTTTGCTTTTCCAACATACAAAAGTTAATTGAAGCATCTCATTATCAGCATGTCCTACCCTTTTGATGAATCTGGTAATTTCTTAGAAATGTCCCCTATTAGCTATTTCTTTATAACCTTGTACCAGGACATCATCTCTTCTTTCTAAATTTCACAACACATGTATTCATTATTGATATATTTAACAAAAATTTCCTTCTGTCATCAGTGCTTTTTTTAGGAAAAGATACGTACCTTTCTATACCTTTTCTATTCCTTTTTTGCATAAATATAATTAAATCTTTTTTTTCTGATATTCAGAGACGAAGATTTGTTCAGAGGTGAAATTAAAATAAATTCCAGATGTCAGAATTCTTTGTTAAATAAATTCTCTCTTATCTACCCACTTTTCCAGGACTAATAAAATGAAATACTTCCCTTTCTGTTGCTCAAATATTGAAGCATCTCACTTTACTCAAAACAAAACAAACAACAGTGAAAAGAAGATTGTTTTCAACAAAGTTAAATACCTAAAAAATGCTTCATTGTTTCTTTGGATGTATAATGGGTAACTTCAGACTTTTAAGAAATATAGTCCAGACCAGCACCTAAAAGTTGGTGCTGATCCAACAGCTGAATCAGCTCAACTGGCTGAAAATTTCAGGACTTCTGTTTCCATAAAGATCTGACGGTTATGTTGGGAAAAGCAGAAACAACCAAATAAAAATAATACCAGTTATATTTTTTGGAACTCAGTAAAGGATTTGATTTTGGCCTAGCTGAAAAGATTTAATTAATGTCTCAAATTAAGGTTAAGGTTTATTTGTTGGGGGCAGACTTTGTGTGAATTTACCAAAACTGACTTGTCTTCAAGGTATTTTTGTGGATTTTGCAGTCCAATGGAAATGGTTAGTCCTTCAAACTAAATCCAGGCACCTGAAATGATGCACACTATAAGTGTAGAGATTATTGCTTACTATAAGAAGCCTCTTTGGGTTGTATGAAGGCATTCAGATACTGGCTTCTAAATTCTGAGGGATCCAAGTATGCAGATACTTATACAAATATTATTTTAAAATAGATTTGATCCAGAAAGGCATATAGTTACTTGGATTATCAGAACTGAGTGAATCCTTTGGGGCTATACTGGACAGCTGATTTTAACCTTGTGTTTCAGGACTGTTTGCCTTATGAGCACAACTTCATCAGAATTCAAATCAAATTCTGCTGCAACTTCTTTCTTGGAAATCAGGAAACATTCTGCTATGTGTACAAACAAACAACAGGCATTCCTATATTTTCTAATTTATTTTTAATTTAAAGGACTCAGATAACATCCAGGTTATTTCCTTTCAAAGTCTATGTTACTTCTGGTTTCCTATATACTGAATATCACAGTAGATTAAATTATGATCTTGATTTTAAAGCATGTGGGTTCAATTTAATTACAGTGACCATTTTGTGTATGAAGTAATACAATACAACAGAGCAAGAATGCAAGGAAACTACCACAGCTTGTGCTTGTATTTCTTTTGGGTGGTGCCAAGGCTAAATATAAGACATGGGCAAACTTCAGGTACATGTTTGGTTAATTTTCTGAAAATCATAACCCATTATTTATAACTATTGTCTCTTACTGTTCTCTGTCACTTGACATTATTTATGTCAAATCACCAGTGTCTGACGTTATTTTGTAGTCTGACATGAGGAAGCAATGAAATAATGAAATGTTGAAGAGAAGTCTATTGGTCTTGGCAACCTAGAGGCACTTCAAGCATAGATAGCATCTAAGCAACATCCAAGAATAACATTGTGTGGAAAATGGTACATTTCTCTAACCCTTTATTTTCTTCTGCAACAGTTCAGAAATGTGCTAAGACTCAGTCTGAGTGGACTGCAATCACATTGAATTGTTGACACTTCTTTGCCCTCCCTCCTGCTGAAATCCTTCACCTGAAACCAAACAATGCTGTCACAAGTCATACTAGACAAGTTGAATGTCTATTATGTGTTGAAATCTCTACATAATTCCATTATGCAATCTATATATATGCTCTAAATTGACAGCAGAAATGTCAAACTTCACTAAGTGTACCAAATCTTTTTCCACAATCAGGAACTTTTGGCACAAGTAATTCAGTGTATTCAAAACAGTGTTTGAAGTTCCTTCAGACTGAGGACAGCATACTTGTGAACTGAGGAAGACAATAATAAAATAGTTTTGAATATATAGATGACTTTATTTTAATCACACAACTATTAGGAAACTTCTCAAGGGGAAAACTGGCTGGTAAAAAGATTTCATGAAAGATATCTTTTTGGATTGGCATATTATAGCAATCTTCAGAGTAATGCTTCTAGGTAAACTAATGTGAAGTCTGCTTTTACTGAAATGAGTGTATTACTGTGTTTCATTCAAATGAAAGAAAAGTGCAACTACTTATGCAAATATACAAATTGTATCCATTGTTATGTTAAAATGTATATAATAATTATGGTCACGACTGTTGCAAAAAGGCTACATGCTGGTTTAAATTTTAGCCTTCAATTTCAGTAACTGAACTTTTGAGAAACTTCAGTCCTTCAGTTTCAGCTTGATTCAAAATCTACTATTCTCAGTGGAAGTCTATCTATATTCAACCAAACTTTTGGAAAAGTAGGTGGACTTGAGATCAGCCTACTGAAAGAAATCATACTTTTAATTTAATCCTTTTTCTTTAATGCTTATTTATATTCATGAAACTTACACTGTACTGAAAAAAACCTACCTTTTTTGGGAACAATCATTAAGTAAATATATTCATTTTCATCTGCATCTTCACTTCTTATATTACATGATAGGAATGTGAAGATATAGATGAAAAGGCCAAGTTCTCTTCTGTCTCCTACACTATTGGCAATTGCTGAATGCATATATTCCTACATAATCTTTATTAATGCTCACATATACTGCAACAGAAAAAAACTCCCAAGTTAGGTAATAATACATAATTGACCTGAAAGAACTTATTGGTTCATTCATGTATTATGTAATGTAGATAGAAATTTGCCTTGTTTATTCATTTGGAGGATCCTTTGTTCTGTGGCAGCCATCTGTCACAAAGTGCCTGGGCCACATTCTACAGTCCCAGAAGTCCTCAAAGCATTACCTCACATACTCAGGTAAGCTGTCAGGGCTTCCATTAGCACAGGCCATCAACTGAGAAAAGAAATTAACAACCTAATTGTCCTTGCATTTCTTGGAAAGGAGAGGAATTATCTGAGGCACCCCTTCACCCAAACACATAGACAGGGCTTTATGTCTCTGCAGATCCATGCACAGTTTTTTAGCTGACAGAGTCCAGCTTTGCTGGAAGCTCCAGGTTGCCACTTCAGAGTTACCCTCAGGTTGCCACACAGCCCAGGCTATAATGAAAACAGCAGCAGTGACTAATGGGAATATATATTTTTCACTCTTAATAAAAACACTGAAACCTGACAGATACTCAGAATCCTTGCTATGGTCTGATACCTATGTACAGATACTGACAAAAAAATACCTCCTATTTCTGAAGGAAAAAAGTTAAAGGACATTTGTTTTGTCTCAATTTGCATCTGATCAAATTCCTAATAGTTGCAATGTCTCATGAACTTGAAGCAGTATGCTTTAAATGTATTATCAGCTTGTTGATTTCTTCAAGTCTGGAACACTTTTCTAAAAAATACATTTAATCTCAATCAGAGGTTTGAGCTTTGTTTCAGAAATTATTTGGTGAGGATCCTTGTATTCAGCTGTATATCTAGGCAATTATAACACTTCCTTCTGACCTGGAAATCTAGGAAGCTTTTCACAAAAGAAATGAGTCAGGCAATTAGAGAAACTGTGTAACAATAACCTCACTATTTATCCAATTAGCAGGTTTAATATGAGAGCTGTGTGTCTGTCATTCTTTCAGGGGGACCATTTTGGATTACATGAGTGTTACTTTGGTACAAACCTACAAACTGAAATGGTTCTGAATAAAAACACCCATTATAACTGTAATTAATTACTGTTCAAATTCATCTCAGTTTGGCAAAGTCTGGAACATTACCAGATTCAATTAATGACAATATTGTAAGGAGTAAAGTGTGCTTGTGAATCACGTTATGAAAACAGTGCAGTGGCTGCAGTTAGGGTACTAAGCATTTTATACAGGTTGTTACATAAAAAGTTTGCTTCTCAACCTTTTTTTTTCTAAAACTTTGGTTTTAGAGAAGTGTGCATTTCCAGATAAAATAATGTATTTATCTTCACCTTTAATTTAGAACAAACCAGATTCCTTGTATTATTGATCATTTTAAGTGACTAATATTTCTTGCCCTTGCTGTTACATAATTTTCTTGGTCAATTCTTGATCAAAAATACCTAAAACTTTCATAACAAAACTGCGTTGAATCCTGTCTGGAAAAGGAAAAAGACTCCCCAGATTGCTAGCTTTGAAATTACTGAAATATATTTTGGGGGGAAAAGCACAAATCTGTAATGATCTATCTCACCTTCTTCCTGACCTCCCACAACTTCTTTTGATTTTTCTCCCACATGCTTGTTCTTTCCTGCCTGAAAAGGCTGTTGCTTAAATATCATGATTACAGCCTCCTTCATGGAGCCTAATATCTCCAGCACGTGTGGGTAACGCACATGCATCTCATACATCTAGATTACAAACTGAGATATTAGCATCTGTAACTGCTAGTCCTCATCATTCTGGACTACAACGTCTTTATAAAATTCCCTGTGTAAGCTACTTAAGAGTCCAGCAACACTTTTAAAAACACTTAGCTCACAAGAGTACTCCATATACACTGTATAATTTCAAGAGTTTTAATGTAAACAGAAGCATATTGTGCAATACAGTATCTATCACAAACTCCTTTCATATCTTTGGACAGCTTATTAGATGAAATTTTAGCCAAGTTCTAGGAACTTTGCTCTAGCTGCATCTCCAGTTCCTTTTTGAGATGAGTTTGCATTTTTCAAGCAGCGATGTCACCCTCAACATTGTCCTTTGCACAGTAGCCTCAACAGACAGGCAGAGTTGCCAAGTGGCAAAACACCTTCTTTGACTGTTGGGCAAGCAGCAGAAACTTCATAATCAGAAATTATGTCACAGTCCTTGTGTTGAGGAGATAGCAGAGACTGTCCAAATGAATATTAATCTTGGGTTAAATTTCCTTCATTTCCACTGATTAAAGTGGGTGGAGAAAAGCAAAGTAGTCTTTATAGAGCTAGGAGGTTTCTAAATATGGGAACTAACAGTAGAACAAAAAATTGTCTGAAATGCAAATGCCGTATACAATGTACAATAATTGTTGCAAACAGTCATGTAATAATTGTCACTAGCCAACAGGAAACCTACTCCCTTCTCCTGCCAGCAAAATCATAGCAGTATCTGCAAAACCCTCTTTTCTCAAAGATCTAGAGAATAGTTAGTAAGATAATTTTTAAAAAGTGAGTGATACAAAAATCACTTCCTCTTTTTAAACCAGATGTTTTTACAAATATTAAGTGAACTATGCTCTGTAATTTACTGCAGACTTCAGCTTTTATGTCAATTGGACATACTTGTTAAAAAGTGCGATTTTAAAAAGAAAGAAAATTCCAGCATTTCAAACTCAGTATTCAACCTATGTTTCTTTATGGAACTCTATTTCATACCTTATTCTTCTCTCAGTAATAGTGCCCAATCCTTCTACACAATAATTCTCTTTGCTCTCCTTTTGTTGGATTATACATAGCCCTTTGCCTTAGAACAACAAGGAAAAGTGCAGATGCTGCTGTTTCCATCTCCTGCTATTACATGCATTGGCACATCCACTAATTCTTGATTACACAAATGATAAACCCTCTCCATGAGCTTCTAAGCCAGCCTGCAGACTTCCTTACTGCTCTTCTAAGTGCATGCTTGTAAGGCCTGACTTTTTTGCAAGGTCAAGATCTAATAATTAGAATTTTATACCTCTGCAATTAATGATTTGTGTTCATTTAACTCTCCTTGTATCGAAATTTGTCTATAAAAGTATGTTTGATTTCAATAATTAAGAGATTGTTAATTGGGTCGGTGGGTGGGTTTTTGGGGTGGGCTGGGGTTTTTTTTTGTTTCTTCATATTGTAGATTGATTGTAAGTGGAAATAAAAATTTGGACAAACTTTATTTTGGAGGAAAACTGCGTGTTTGCTTTATCTAGAGCGAAAACCACATGTAATTTGAACCATTTTAAACTAAGCTCTTCTAAGCCAAACAAGCTGATGTTATGTTTGTTTCAGAAGTGTGATATAAAACTTAAATATGACCTATATTTTCTACTAACTCCAGATACTCTGTGCATTATCTTCAATTAACCAAAGCGTTCCCCTTTTTAAACTTTTATTGTGGCAACAATATCTGAAATTGTTTTTAAAATTTCCTCAACTAAAGACAGGTAAAAGAAAATTTTATCTTTTAGTGAAATGTAAAAAATGTTTAAAATAATTGTTTATGTCAATCCAAAGGTTGATTTGAATAAATTAAAATACTTGCAAGCATTTGCAGTTAAACTTTTTATTATCTAAATTGACCTCAATTTGTAAACAAAGGTAACTTTTAACAAAAGCTCAATTGGATTTAAACTGTTGTTTTCTCACTACCACTGTATTATTCAGCACTTGAAAAGTCCTTTCTAGTTCTGAGCTAAACAAAGACCTGGTTTATATAGCTCTGTTACCTAAGGGTGAGTAATAAAACTTGCACATCTTAGTTCATTTGACTAGTTTGGTTAGCATTCTGTTCGAAATCAAGTATCCAACAAGTATCCGATTAAGGATAGAGGGCACAATCATGCAAAACACATTTTGGATTTCAGTGTGAGAAAGCAGAAGACTGTGGCTTGTGGGATCGAGTTCAAAATTAGTATCTTTTTTTTTTTTTACTTTGTTTTTGCTTTTAACCAAAGAGCCTTTGCGCCTTTGCTTGTTCCTTTTTGAACTGCCTGGACTAGCTCTGAGTTGAAACAAAACAAGATGACACCTCTATAGCCAAAGATATATATCCTGTCCTATTTCGGTGGTATGCACTTACGCAACGTGCAGACTGTAACCTTTAAGTATATGAGTTTTATTGGACTAGAAAATTAAAAGGTATTCCTCGGTGTAAGCAAGGTAGTATTCGCTTACTTAGTGAATTCAGTGGAGTCTGATTTTTACCCACAATTAACTTATAAATTGCAATAAAAGTACCTCCTGGTTTTGGCTAGGTGCATTTTTACAGTGAAGGGTAGAGGTGCATTACCTCTCCTGTTAGCACCATCTAGAGTAGTAATATGGCCTGTAGCACTCAAGCAAGGAATAAGCATGTCTCAGCAGCTCTATCCTCATTTCCCTCCCCTTCTTCTCACCCTAATCAGATAAATCCTGACGTTCTGTTACTGTTCTCAACTGTAAGTATCATGACTTATGTGCAATACAAACTAATCTCTTTTCACATATACTACCAGATATGGACAGAAGGATTTCCATATCTCAAAAGGTATCGATCTCCATATCTCAAAAGTGAACCTAAAGACTCCATTCTTGATGTTCATTATGTGACATTAAGTTCAAGAAAGCTGAAAGTTCTCTTCCTTCACCTATTTTCAGTTAGCTGTTTGACTAAGGATTAAAATAAAATAAGGTCTGTACTTGAAACATAAAGAAAATATTATCATATCTGAGAGTACTGGGTGTGACTGAGACAGAGTTAATTTTCCCCATAGCAGCCAGCCCTCATAGTGCCATGCTTTGCATTGGCAGCTAGAGAGATGTTGATAACACACCAGTGTTCTGGCTACTGCTGAGCAGCACTTGCACAGCACCAAGGCTGCCTCTCCAACCTTTGCACTCCCCTCTCATCAGCAGGATGGGGATGGGCAAGATTTTGAGAGGCGACACAGCCAGGACAGCTGACACAAACTGACAGCTGACACAAAGGGTTATTCCGTACCACATAATGCCTGCTCAGCAATAAAAGCTAAGAGAAAGGAGAAGGAAGGAGGGCATTAATTATTTATGACGTTTGTCTTTCAGAGCAACCACTACACATACTGAAGCCCTCCTTTCCAGGAAGTGGCTGGACATAGCCTGCTGATGGGAAGTAGAGTAAAATCCTTTGTTTTCATTTGCTTCCATGTGTGACATTTACTTTTGCTTTAATAAACTGCCTTTATCTTGACCCGTAAGTTTTTTTCATCTTACTTTCTCCCCTTCCAGTCCTGCTGAAGAGTGGAGTGATACAGCAGCTTGGTGGGCATCTGGCATCCAGCCAAGGTCAAACCATCACAGTGGGACACAGTGATAGAATTAAGACACAAAATCAAAGACAAAAATTCAGAAGGCAAATCCTTTTTTGCCTCACATTACACTTGTTAGAAGAATCAGTCAAACAACATTACATTACCAAGTTATTGTTTTCAGTGAATACAGTTTCTTTTAGGTTAATTTATTTTCCTGAAAGTTAGTGACTGCAAAAGCTGTAACAGAGCTACATACTTAGAAGAACAGTTAGAATTAGAAGAAATGCTTTTAAGCAAATGAAGCTACTGACTCTTTAAGATCAGTTTACTTGTCACGGAATTCACAATGAGTTTGCTTGTATTTATGTTTTTCTCATCTACAATAATTATAATAGATTGGCTTCTCTTTGTGGCACTTCAGAGAATACCTGAGTTTGCAAAAATTATGGCTATGATCTACATCACCTCCAAAAGTCCTAGGGGAAAAAAAAATTAAATTTGCTTAGCTGAGTTTTCAGTTGTCAAGTTCCCAGACCATTACTCCCTCAGATGTTATATACCTGGCATCATCCAAATTCATAAGTAGTGCCTAGGTAGAAATGACATCTTGATGTATCAGCTATGCTTGCACTATGTGCACTTCTTCCATTACAAAAGGAAAAGATATCCCTGATTAGAAATTGATGACACAAAACTAGCATTAACGTCTGGGGGATTTTCATTATGACAATTGCTTCTTCTTAATTCTGGTCTCAAAAGTCACCTAGAAGTTATATTGAGCTTGAGTCTGCAAACAGAATGCCTTATACACTATATAGTTATGTTGGGATAAAGCCTTGCTCAACATCTGCATATAATGCTACTTATAATTTTTACTTACTTAATTTATGGCATCTTCTAGAAAGATGATGAGTAAAAGGCAGCTTGAGAGTCCAATAGGACAGTCAACCCCCAGGATATCATCATTCATGTTAAATAGTCAATGTGTTGGTTTAATCACCTTCTGAATTATAAGACCGTTACTCAAGGCTGAACAATTTTATACTTTGAACTGTAAGACATTTATATGCTGTAGGAATTCTCACATTTTAAATTGACTCTAAAGGAGTAATGTCTGAAAGGCATCTGTTGTTTACTTTTGACAAGAAATCTAATGTTATGTTTACCCACAGATGGGATGGATGTAACTCCATTTTCTACCGCAGCTCTGTTACTGCCTTTCAAAAGTGAAAACATTTCTCTTTGGGGGCAAAATTCTTCCCAGGACACTAAGAAAGAGCAGGAGGATCCCTGCTTCAGCCTTCCATGGTTTAAGTGCCTTGTAAGGCCCAGCATGGTGAGGATGTTGGAATCTCTTTACAGAAGCGAGTAGTCAGAGATGGGAATGAATCCAAAAGACAGAATTTTGAAAATAATGTTATTGTTCAAATTATTTTTTAAATAAAACTGAAACAATAATAATAATAGCAAAAAGTGGAGGCAGAACCTGTATTTCAGTCTTTGTTTTCTCAGAAAGTAGAGTACCTTCCACACTGTATTTGATGCACATTGCAAGGCTCTGATCCATTGATTTCAACAACAGGTGACAGAATACATAATAAGCCTTCAATGCATGCTGTAAGCAGAGGATTTGTAAACTTTTTTTTTTTTCAGAGAAGTGCAAATTTTATCTTACACTTTTTTCAGATTCTTCATCATATTCAGTACACTAAATGGAGGTATCTATTATTCAGTTTCAAACATGAACCACAAAGGCTATATAAAGCACTTTTTCCTGCACTCATTCTTCCACCTTGGCCAAATCTGAGAGTTGGAGCCAAACTCAGACCTGGGTCTCAGAAAACAATAGGGTTTTGCTGATGTGGCTGGACAGCCACTGGTTCATAAACAAGGTCACTTGAAGGTAGCTTAGGTAGCTCTGCGTTACAAAGCAGTCAGGAATGACTAACTCTGATCTTCAGGTCTGGCCACCTGGTATTGCATGTTGAGATAAAGCATTTTCTGTGCCTTTGCTGAGTTTCCAGAACCCCACAGTGCAGACGGCTGCTTCAGACAGCTGAAGTACAAGTCAGTATTGCATTTATGCCAGCCAGGAACTGCTGTGTGCCTGGGGGATTTCTTAGCTGCCCCCAGCTGTGCAAATAGATCCAAAAGAAAGTGAGAACCTGGACAACTAAATTGTCATAAAATTGCCATTAAAGAATTACACAATTCTTCATTAAATCCTTGGCTTCCTATTCATAATTAGAGATCTGTGGGTAAGTAGAATAATTTGAGCATTTGCAGCTAAGTTACTCCAGGTGTTATTAAACTAATATGATGTAACTGACATGTACCATATTGCTTATTGTCCCCTTGGACCTGCATGGAGAAAACATGTTGTATCTCCTGAGGCCAGTAAGTCGGGGAAAACATTTTAATGAGAAAACTGAACAGTTTTAAGGAGCATTTTAACACCATAATCCAAACCATACTTTTGTATTTTATGAACAAAATCACTTCCTTGGTGTGAAACAGAAAATATAATTAGGATATTTGAACTGTGAATGTTTTGTCAAAGGCAAAAATAGAAAACAGTGTAGACAAATGGGCACCTGAATGAAAGGAATACAGCTCTGGAGAGAAACTCACAACATAGAACAGTCAGCTTGTTCACAAAAAGCCTGCCAATGCACACGTCCATAGATACACTTCACTTACTAAGAACAGGTTTGAAATGGCAGGGCACTAACAGAGTTACTGAATGCTTTGTGTTTGCATTGAGGGATGATGACAATCCAAGGAAATACTGTGCATGTCCTGAAGGAAGCTGTAGTGGCTGCAATGCAGCAGTGCTGGCATTCCATCCTTGAAGAAGGGCATTACATTTTTAATGTCTACTGGTATCAAAGTGCAAGAATTATTATTTAGTCTGTTTCACAGCAATAATATCTAACTGAAGGTTAGGTAAGGTTTGTTTGAGGAGCTCTGGACAAGATGTAGAAAGACAGGCAGTTGCATTAAGAAAAGAAATAACTCAAGGAATTGAATCTGAATAATCTTCTACAACAAGTCATTGTAATTACCACATACGCCATATTCCCAAGGGGTAATTATATTGACATGTTTTCAATTCCCACAAGAGTATTTTGGGGTTTCATCATTAACATTAATTGAAATATTACCATACCACTTCATAAGCATAAGAAACTACCATGGTTCTTTGGACAGCATCCTAAGGTCATGTTCCTTGTATGCCTTCCCAAGAGAACCATAGTGATCTGCTGGTGCCAAACATGCACTGCATCCACGTCTGCATCCACATGCATACACGCTTTTTCTGAGAAGACAGAAGAAACTTCATGAATCAGCAAAGGTCTGCAAAAAAAGTTTCCTGTCTTTCTAATTCAGAAGCAGTGGCAGCAAAAAACAGACTAGCCATAATTACACAAGTCTCACTTACATGCTACAAGATCTATCAGACTCCTGGCCAGTGCTCCCATCTTTTCTGAACAAAGCAAGTTTTTCCTGAGTGATACTAACAATAAACCAAATACCAGACAAGCTTCTATTTCCATGATGAGTACTGTAATGATCACACACTGAGGTCTGTATTTCAAACCAAAAATTATAAAGTAAAAATTATCTTTTACCTCTTTGAACTTAGTAATTACATATTCAGAATAAGAACAGTACAAACTGTAACAGCATAGAGACATTCAGCACAGAGAATTAGTCACAGGATCAATTAAATACTGCCATGAAGTTCCATGATTAAAATATCACCAATTCCAGTCACATATTAGTAAATCATTACATGCCAAACTACTGTAAAGATTTTAGTGTAAAATAGGCTACTTAGCAACAAACCCAGACTTCCTTTATTCCGTTTGCAGAGTATATAAATAAATGGAGGTATGTGATGTAAAGCTGGTCAAAAAAGTTATGGATAATGAATGTAGTAAATTCAAACTAGGGAAATTTTGGGAAATGTGTCAGTTTCTATTAAAATGTCAATGGCAAGCCTGGGAATACAGAGAAAAACAAAACAAAACAAAACAAAACAAAAAACAAAAACAAAAACAAAAAAAAAAAACAAACAAAGAAAAAACAACCTGCAAGACTTCTGAAGGCAATATTTATACACAGGAAAAATAAATTACATGAATCCATGTTCCTACTTTCAGTCAAACAGAATAAGAACTAATTCAGTCTCTGAGTCTCATATAAGTATGAATGTCATCAGCCTATTAGATATTTTAGGAGTTATTTCTTTCCTTCTTAAAAATGATGGATAAGTGAATAAACAGAAAAGGTGGACTCTTCAGTGCAAACTGGCATAAAGCCAGGCTATGAAATCTTGGGTTTTGACACAGTGACATTTCTAAAACAAAAGACCCTAATCTTTTACCTCTTCTCTCCAAGCGTATACAACACAACTGCAGAAGACAGGGTAAAGTGTGAAAATAAACACCTAGCAGCTTTTAAGTTGAGCTGTTATACTACTTAGCCCAGCACATATTCCTACACGGTGAGAGAACTGCGTGATCTTTGTTATGACATCTTGACACTTATATCCAAGTATCTCTACATTCTGGTTTTTGGGTGGTTTGGGTTTGGGGGTTTTTTGTGTCATACAAATGAGTGTATGAGTTACCTATTTCAAAACATTTTAACTTGTATAGCACACAGATTATTTCCTTTCATGCTTTTATATGGGACCACATGTTCTTAGCCTAATTTGTGCTTTTAAGAAATGCTGTGGTGCAAATAAATAACAAAATGTAAACCAAGACCTGACTGGTAGTTTCCCCATGCAAACCAATTGTAAACATTTTATAAGAAATACAAATCAGTTGGCGTTTTGCAATACTCCTTCTGGAGATTTTAGTTATTTATTTTAAATTAAAGCAAAGACTATCCTTCATCTTTTATAAGGACACCCCAATGAGAATTTATCAATCAGCTTTATGATCTTTTAGCACGGATTTTCAGAGAAACAGAGACACACTACTGGACCACTAAAACTGAAATTTTTCTCTTCGCTGCTGTTGCTTCCCTAGTTACACTCGATCTCAGGTGTTTCCCAGTTAAAAAGTAAGGCATCACCTATGTGGTTCAAGCACTCTAAAGGCTAAGGCACAGACCTGAGCTTAAGATAACAGGTGCTGAGGTACCTGTACTGAGTTTGTGAAATTTAAAGCAGTATGGAGCATTGCCAGCTTCATCAGATGAGGCTAATCCATGAAAAAGTTGTGAACATCATCTACACCAGTTTCCAAATGCAATCTCTTTCTTCCTTTATTTCATTCTTACCCACACACCCCATTACAGATCATCGTTCCTGCTCTTTGTGCTTTTAATTTCGCTGCATCAATTTTGCTTCCTGGCAGTGAGAGCTCCTTCAGGAACAGAGTGGTATGATTTTATTTTCATTATGCCGGCAAGATGATTCTCTTGTTCCATTTTCAACTCACAGTCTCCATTTTACTGTTATCACATAATTATACATGGAGAAAAAAGGTGTACAGTAATATTTTTATTCAAATACATAAACTGTTCTGTAGCCAAGACATTACTGTGAATCTGAGATTCAATCTGCTTATTGTTACTTATTTTTATTGTAGTCTAATTTTCCAAAGTATTTTTTATACTAGCATTCTGGTTCCTTTCCAAATATAATCCACAACATCTCAAATATTTGCCATCACATTAAAAAGTGCTAATAGCTTTTCATACATTTAAAAATAAATCTTTAGGAAAGTTTTCACCTTGAAAAGTCATCAGTGCTTCAGGAAAGTCTATATTCCTTTAAAATGATAAATGCAAAATATTTCATGTACTCAGAGATCACATTCTGCAGTTTAATATTTAGTAGGTTCCTAAACACCTACAAAAATAAAACTTACAGTCTCTGCTCCAAAATAATTAGAATATGTTAACCTCAAGTACAAAACATCAATTTGATAGAATGTTTTTAATAGAGAATCAGATTCAATAAAGTATTGGCTTGCAACTTAAACAATTAACTCCAACTGTGATTTTGAAGATTTCTGTTCAGTTGCTCACTACTTTGCTACCTTTGCGAGACCCACAATCAGATGGTTACTAGGTTTTTTCTGAAAGTGGCAACTCCAATTTTGAAACCATGCTTTTCCCATCTCCTGAATGGATGGAAGAAGTCTATAAGCAACATAATATTATCTAAAAGAAGGAAGCAGAAAAAACATCCTATTACACCTGTTTTTTACATAAATGACTAACTCCCAACTTAATTTCAAAAAAAAGTAAAACAGACAACTATGTCCCAAAGAGGTTCATATGTAACGTGTCCAGTAAGTGAAACAGACAACTATGTCCCAAAGAGGTTCATATGTAATATGTGTCTGGTAAGTGGAAAGGCCACAGCTGTCTATTGTTCTCCTATTCACTAGCTTCCCATATTTCTCTCCAGTTGAGGGAACTGCTATATGAAAATTTAGCACAATGAACAAGAAACATTCTCAGTAGATTCACAGACATGACTAAGATGCCTAAGCTCAGACTGTGCTACCCCATTATCAGCTTGGATCTGAACTGTCCTTGAGAACTACTTCTCTGATGCATGGAGTCCATAGCAGCATTACAGTAAAGGGTCTCCTGCATTAGTGCTCATTTTGGTCTGTTGATCAGGGTGTACACCACTGGATCCATCTCCAAGATCTCAGAAATTGCTTGTATCAGCTGACATCATCAGTAGAATAAAGATGCGTTGAGCCTGCACCAATGAAGCTTAATTCTTAATACTTGGAGAACAAGTATTGAAATGACAAAAAGACAATTAAGCTCTCACCTACCACAAAGTCAATGCAGATCCGGCAGACAATTGTCATGCTTATTTTACTACAATGAGAAGGTCCCTTCAATGAGTCGGGATCAGTAATAAAACATTCTTTGGTAAGAAAAGCCTCAATTTGTACAAGGACCTATCAGCACAAGCAAACTCAGACTTTATAAACCATCCCCATCTATGACAATTTCCTTCCTTCAGCTGACTCATGGAGCCCAGCCCACACCAAAAGAGCCTGAACTAAGGCCCTTGAAGACTTTGGTTATAAATATTCTGCTCACTCACTCTCTAAAAGTGGGATCCCTTTAAGCTCCATGTGAGTTTTATATATGAAAAATAAATAAATCCAATGCTTTAGCCAAAGAACAGAAAGGAAAGATGCCACCTCTAATGCCTCCTAACATTAGTACCATCATATTGGCAATGCAGGCAAGATAATGAAACATAGAAGTTACAGGATGTTAGAACAGTTGATGTTCAGACAAAATAAAAATCTACACTTCTTCCACTGACCACAAGACTAGTTTTTCTCTTTATCTTTAAACTTTAATCATTTTCTTATTATGTCATACATGGGTTTATAACAGATTATTCATTCACTTGTTTCCAAATAAACAGGGAACTGGAAAACGTTCTTTTCCAAATTTTGGCCACATTTCTGAGTATATTATCATCTGTTACGTACACAGACCATTTGAATTATCATCTTTCACTCTGACAAGTACATTCCTAATGCAGTGAATACTGTGTTTCTTGGTAAAATAGCTACACTTGGAATCTTCTCTTATATGAGGATTTTAGGTATATTATTTTGTGATTATGAATCCAGCTCTGTCATTTAAACTACTATTCCTCTTCTGTTGTTAGTGGAATGCTGTGAAACAAAGAGAGAATAGAGGGGAAGCCAGATTAATCTTCAAACCTTATGTTAGGATGTAGTGTCAGATTTTAAAGATCTTATCTTGTAAGAGGAAATGAGTTATAATTTATATACCTATTATGGCAAGGGATAATATTGAAAACATGTATACATTCATACAGATACAAATACATTTTATATATTTTTTATCATATACACACATCCATAAAATGAAAATAGTACTATTTTTCAGTTGTATATAGTCCTTCTTGTACCTTGTTAATTGTAAACTTTAGAAGTATGAGATGGACAAAGAGATGTTCCATTTCTGAGAGTCGTTTTTTCACAGAAAAGATATTATCACAGTGAAGATACAGAAATAGTTGTAACTGTCCCTATCCCATCTATCTTGTTGTGAGTAGGAAATGTATTATTTTACTCCACATAAACACACAATTTTATCTCCTTTTCTTTCCTTCTCCTTCCTCTTTTCTTCCACTTCTTTCCTTTCCTTCCTGGCTGTGGTGTAGGAGGATTTCTTGTATATTGTATCTCACTATCTCTTCAACAAGGACTCAGTATTGCATTTCTCTGGATGTCAGTAACTCAAGAAAATATGGTTCATTCTGCTAAGATTTTCCAATTGAATTCAAAAGTGTTATATAAACTCCAGTGTTTAAAACCAAATCTTAGTATGCTATAGAAGTGCTGAATAGCTATGAGATACTACTATTGGCTTCATTCATCTGCTAAGCTAAAGGAAGTAAAGAAATAGTAAGCAAACTACGAACACTGTAACAAATGTCTGTCACATGACATTCTGGAGTTGCTTATCTTTTGAACATTTCCATTTTACCTACCATTTTCTTTTCTTTTTTTTTTCTTTTTTTTTTTTTTTTGGTTACTCCTATTTTATTTTTTGAAGTGTTATCTCTACAAAATCCCCGTTTGTTTAACCACAGGGACTGCCACTAAATGCTTGGGTCAGTCACCAGTAAGTCTACAAGCATCTGCCATGTTGGCTGGTTAAATGCTATCAACAGTGCGTTGCCATGCTCCTTCTGCCTGGCTGTTTTGTGGCTCTGAAGCTGCATGGGCTTCAGGTTCATGAGCCATCCAAGTGATACTCTTATGTCTGGGCTTTATCCCATGAGGAGAACTTCCTTGCTGAAAAACCTATGAAATAGTAGCAGATGTTCTCTGTGTGTGTGCCTGTGTGCACGTGTGCGTAAGGGGGGGGGGGGGGGGGGGGGGGGGGGGGGCGGGGGAGGTAGTTAAGAGGTTTCAAAGGTCAATACCACACAATTTCTCTGTATCTCCGAGCAGTTTCTAGCCTACTCCCATCCTGTAGCTGACTGTGAGCCACCAAAGAGCTATTTTCGTCTTTCTCCCAGTACTGTCAAATTCTTGACACCAGGGTGATGAGCCACTCCTGACATATTGTCCTGTGCATTTTCTGAGATATAGAATAACAACATACCTTTTATTGATAGACTGCACTATTTGAGAACAATAATCAGAAAATGAAATTATTAGTTCAAATCCATACACTGAATAGAAAAGTGCCTAAAAAGCGTATGCATGTCTGTCCTTTCGTTTACAGCTGCTTTCACTGTGATTTCCCCCTGTGCCAATCTGATTGCTGCCCTAATCCACTTTCTCTGCCAGCTCATCTCATAGCTTTTCACCATGCCTGCTCTTGGCAACAAGAAATCTGTCTTCCCATGCTCTACCCTGCAAGCACCTCACTGATCAGTAAGGCAGCCAGCCCCCTGCACAGGAGTCACCAGACAAAGCAACCCTGATGAAATCCCAGTTTAAGTGGGATTTCAGGGATTTCCCTGCTTCAGTATAGTACTGCACAACCTGGCAGTCTATGGGGAAAATTACAGACAAGGCCTTGCTTGTCTCCAGGACGGAAAATACCTGCTTCACCCAACCCATGATAGCTCTGTGGAAATGCAGCGGGCTCACGACAATCAGTGTTGTAAAAGAATTTAGCAGTCTCTGCTAAGTTTTTCTGATGTCCTATGAGCTGCAATTTCAGACAGTTTTATTTAGTTAAATCTGGTCAGTGTTATCTCAAAGGACATTTCCTCTGTATTTGGTATCTTGAATATTAGCAAATGCCACCTTTTTTTGTGAACTCACATCTGAAATGGCATATCCACATGGAGTTTGGCTGTTCTCTCATGCCCTTTAAACAAAAGCATGCAATCAAGCATGAAAATTCTGTCCAAACTGGTTAAAGCTTGGCAAGCTTTTAAGCTGAGGTCAAGTGTGCCATAATAGAGACCATTACCAAATAAACATTAGGTATCATTGGTAGTGCCACCTATTGCTTAAAGCACTTTCAGGAAGAAAAAATTGTACAATGCTGATGCAGCATTAAATTTTATATGAAAGAAGGTTGTAGAAGAATGAAGCTGAGTTAATTATCATTGATAATAACAGCTGTGGGTTGGCTTCAGGGGCAGTGGGTTGGCCGATGTAGATAAGGTGCAGCTGTGGCTGGTTCTGTTAAGGGGTTGGGCAGCCAATGAAGAGAGGGCAGCTGAGGAAGAAGAAGAAGAAGAAGAAGAAGAAGAAGAAGAAGAAGAAGAAGAAGAAGAAGAAGAAGAAGAAGAAGAAGAAGAAGAAGAAGAAGAAAGAAGAAGAAGAAGAAGAAGAAGAAGAAGAAGAAGAAGAAGAAGAAGAAGAAGAAGAAGAAGAAGAAGAAGAAGAAAGAAGAAGAACAAGAAGAACAAGAAGAACAAGAAGAACAAGAAGAACAAGAAGAAAGAAGAAGAAGAAGAAGAACAAGAAGAACAAGAAGAACAAGAAGAACAAGAAGAAAGAAGAAGAAGAAGAAGAAGAAGAAGAAGAAGAAGAAGAACAAGAAGAACAAGAAGAACAAGAAGAACAAGAAGAACAAGAAGAAAGAAGAAGAAGAAGAAGAAGAAGAAGAACAAGAAGAACAAGAAGAACAAGAAGAACAAGAAGAAAGAAGAAGAAGAAGAACAAGAAGAACAAGAAGAAGAAGAAGAAAGAAGAAGAAGAAGAAGAAGAAGAACAAGAAGAACAAGAAGAACAAGAAGAAAGAAGAAGAAGAAGAAGAACAAGAAGAACAAGAAGAAGAAGAAGAAAGAAGAAGAAGAAGAAGAACAAGAAGAACAAGAAGAACAAGAAGAACAAGAAGAAAGAAGAAGAAGAAGAAGAACAAGAAGAACAAGAAGAACAAGAAGAACAAGAAGAAGAAGAAGAAGAAGAAGAACAAGAACAAGAAGAACAAGAAGAACAAGAAGAACAAGAAGAACAAGAAGAACAAGAAGAAAGAAGAAGAAGAAGAAGAACAAGAAGAACAAGAAGAAGAAGAAGAAGAAGAAGAACAAGAAGAACAAGAAGAACAAGAAGAACAAGAACAAGAAGAACAAGAAGAACAAGAAGAACAAGAACAAGAACAAGAACAAGAAGAAGAACAAGAAGAACAAGAAGAACAAGAAGAAGAACAAGAAGAACAAGAAGAACAAGAAGAACAAGAAGAACAAGAAGAAGAACAAGAGGAACAAGAAGAACAAGAAGAAGAACAAGAAGAACAAGAAGAAGAACAAGAAGAAGAACAAGAAGAAGAAGAAGAGAGAACAAGTGCCCTGGGTGAGGAGAGACCAGGAGAAGACAGCAGAGGGACTGGCATGAAGAGTATGTTGGTATGAGATGGTAAAATACCTTGTTGCAGCCAGCTAGTTTCAAGAGTGCTACAACAATTGGTGTCCCGTGTGAGGCCCTTCAGACTATAAGACTGAGTGTAATGAGTGGTGACAGCAACAATGGCTGTGCTAGGGGACGTTTGAAGTTTTGAACAGTGACAGTAGTGCCCAAGATAGTGGAGATAGGCGGGGATAGTCTGGGATCCAGATCTCATTGAGACAGGCGGGAAGAGCCTGGGGATCTGGATCGGACACTAGCAAAGGTGAGCCGTTGGGATCAAAGAGAAGGAAGCCTGCCTGCCGTGGAGTTAAGAGAATGAGAGTAACGGGCAATAGTGATGGAGTACGTGGCCAGATGTGGCAGCAGCCTGCAGCGGTGGGGGGTTCCAGAGTGGGTCTGGCCAGACAGCGGTGATGGCCATGCTGGGGGAGCGCACAGGAGCAGCGCGGTGCCGTGGGTGGCTCCCGCCATTGCTGCTGCTGCTCGGCCTGGTGGTATTCTTGCCGGTGTTTATGTGCTTATTGAAGGTGTCTCCAGTTGAAGAAGAAATGGGCAACCACAAGGATGTTAAGAAGTTTTTCAGGACACAGAATGATGTGTTAGTGCTGTACTCTAGATCTGCTGCTGCTGAAAGCTCACTCAGGTTACTGTCCAGTGTGACCCAAGAGGTGAAAGGACAAGGCACTACAAGTTCATCAAAACACCCCTCTGAAGAAAACAAAATCCCAGATGCCAAGAAAGCAGATAAGAAGAAACATGAGCAACCTGCAGAAGATGCAAAGCCCAAGATAAAACTGAAGAAAGGAATATATATATATCAGTTTAGGGACAAGTTGTCCATACTGTATGAAAAATTTATTTGTAAAAAGGTTGTAATGATTGTTAAAAACATAAGGTATGAATATAATTTTTTTTTAAAAAAAAGGGGTATTGTAGAAGAATGAAGCTGAGTTAATTACCATTGATAATATACAGCTGTGGGTTGGCTTCAGGGACAGTGAGTTGGCTGATGTAGATAAGGTGCAGCTGTGGCTGGTTCTGTTAAAAAGCTGGGCAGCCAATGAAGAGGGAGCAGCCAAGGAAGAGAGAGGAGGAAGAAGCAGAGAGGGGAGAGAACAAGCACCCTGGGCGAGGAGAGACCAGGAGAAGACAGCAGAGGGACTGGCATGAAGAGTATGCTGGTATGAGATGGTAAAATACTTTGTTGCAGCCGGCTAGTTTTAAGACTGCTGCGACAAAAGGTCATGATAGGAATGATGAGTAAGAACAAAGTATTTGAGGGTTGGGTGGGGTTTTTTTCTTATTCTGTAAACACCATACTTTCTCTGTACCTCTGCCTCAGGAAACAAATCATTAAGTTCTTTGCCTGCCACTGAACCCTTGCACAACCTTAACAGTATACTCATCTACTAGAGATGGCACTCAAATATAGAAGCTCAAGTTTTCTGCCCTCCGCAACTTCAATTTCACATCAACACCAGATTTACCTATCGGCTCCAAACACAAAGTGTCACTTCAGTGTCATCTAGTGCTGGACTTGGCAAGAGCCAAGAAGATCCAATTTACTTCTTTTTGTCTGTTTGCTAACTGAAAACAACTCAATTACAGCTGAGTAAGTCAAAAGTTTAGAAACCTGAAAATGAAAGGAAAAAAAACCCTTGGATTTATTCATTTTTCCCACAATTTCGTATTTTTTCTTGATATTTCAAGCTATTTTTACTGTCTTTAGAAACTGTTTGTTAGACTCTAGAGATAAATACCATACACAAAACTAAAGCCACTTCAAAATATTCCATTAATGGAAGGACGTTGGTCAGCAGTTTAACTGCTTAATGATAGTTAGGACCGTTATCACTAGGATGTATAGCCCCATTTCTGTGGGGTTTTTTTGTTTGTTTGTTTTTTCCCCAGAAAATCTAAATCATCCTACAGAGGACAGGCAGTTACTAACATTACAGAAATAAATGCCCCAATTGCTTGTACCTGACATCCTTATTAACCATACATGTCTAATCAAATACAGAAAATTCTTGCAAATGAACTAGCACAGACTAACCTGGGGTCTTGTTTTAATACTGCAAACATAATGATTAGCAGCTGCCTAGAGCCTCTAGAAAATAAACTGTGAGAAACTGAAACCTTTCTTTAATTCTGAATTTTTGTTGTGAAAATTAAGGTAACATGCTTTTATCTTTCTTTATGTAATTGAACACAGATGGAGAGGAGCCAAGGGGAAAAATGAAAGCAAAAAGATACTATAGTTCTAGTGTTTATCAGGGATAAAAGTCAGTCTCATAAAACAACAGACACTAAGTCACTGGGCTTTCGTATATTGTCACATTGTCAAATTAAAAAAAAATAAAGGTTTTATATTACCCCCCATTGTCTTTTCAAATAATCCCATATACAAGGATGTAGCTAATGTCATATGTCTGCAGGAAGACTGTGTTAGAAAAATAGCTTAGGTTGCTCTGGTTAATTTCTAAATGACAACTGCTCTGTATTTTTTAAAAAATTATAAAAATTAGGATACGTTTGGGGGGTTTTTTTGGAAATTTTAGGCTCTTCCTTTAACTGGAACCAAACATACTTCAATTTATTTCTTGAGAATGAGAATAAATTTTACATAGTATATATGGGGAAAAAAAACAACAACAACAAAAAAAAGCCAACAAAGATTTATGGTGAAAGCCCTCTAAACCTCCTCTATTTGATATTCATTGTTGCTGGCATGCAAAAATGAATATTTGTTTCTTTGCAGTGAACATCCTACTTGTTCCCTTATATTGTACTTAAGTTCAATACAATGATAGGTTTTGCAACCAGTGAAACACTTACTATGTCTTTGGCAAAACAGAATTATTCCCACCTCCCTTGTCCAAATGCATGTTCTGTTTCATTCCAATGCTCAAATTAATACAAAAACCAGACCTAGCCATCCTTCTCCTTAACCAAGCCTGCTTCTTAGGGTGAAGGGGGGTGGGTAGGAGAAGAAATTGGGAACACAGACTAGCAAAAAAGAAATGTTCATTCACATCACTGGATGAGAGGTTGGAGGTACCTGGCCTATAGGTAAGACAGTCTTGCATGTGACACATCTAATGCAATTTCACCCCTTTAATCTCTCAGTAAGAAGGTTCTCAAGTGTAGTCATTGTTGTGTTCAGTGTAAATTCTAACTGTTCTACCTTTCAAAACCCTCACTCTCAAGTCAGTCACACTGGCTCCAGATCTGGGAAGGACCTTCCAAGGTAACTATGTGGTGGCATTTGGTGACTAAAAACACAGGCACAGGAGATTAAATACCTACCCTGTAGAAGAAAATAGCCATTTTTTATATTTGAATTCTTATTAGTATGTTGCCACCATGATCACTGTAGCAAAAATAAAAATAATTAAAAAAAAATAAAGTAAAAAAAAAAATAGGTGTCTGCCCAGATGGTGCTTCAAAGTGTCTTCTTTTTTTATGATTATCTGTGAACTTGAGCACTTATCTAGCCAATGACATGCCCTTGCAGTAGACGAGGCTATGCTTCATCTCTGGATTGCAACAAAGTTTAAGCCACAGATAAATCCCAACTCCCCAGATGTGGACATTTCACAAACAGAAATTTCCACAAAAAAGCTTTTCACAAAAGATCTAACACAGGGCATCCTGTTAGTTTTGGACACAGCGAGTGATAGGCAAGCCACTGGAACACAGCTGTCTGCTTCACATACTAAAGAACCCGTTCCACCAAGAAGCTCCACCTGAAAACAACTATGCATCTAGGATCACAGTTTAAAATTAGCAGAATTACGGTGCTGAAGTCTTGTGTGTTAGACAGTCATGAGACAAATTCATAGTGCAAAAACCACAAGAAGAGTAAGCAGTTCAGAAAACTCTGCAAGTCATGGGCATAATATACACAGATTGTGTACTCTTGAGAGTACATATAAATAAAGATAATATTCCTGATCATTGGGCTGCAAAGAAGTGCAGTGGGAAAAGCGAGGAATAAAGATGTTCAAAATAAATTTCCAGCATCACAGCATGCCGAAGAGAGGTCTGAGAATTTATCTGCACCCTCTATGAGGTTTTTTTCATTGAAAGTATTTTCTTTCTTAGGAAGGATAAATAACACCACTCCAGCGGCAGAACAACACTCAGTTAAACAGATTTCACATAGCAGTTAAATTATTGCAAGAATAGCTAAATCCAGTTCTGTGCTATGCAAGCCAAATTCAGAGCTGATTTAAGTAGCTCCAACTCTGTTTAACAAAGTTGTGCAAGTTTGATTTTAGACCTTTTTCATCATCATCAAATGGTTACCCTTTGTCACCTGAAAGTGTTTTGTTTTTTTCTTCTAAGTTCTCCCTAGTGAGAAAGGGAGTGTTAGCGATCATTACATGGATATTAAGGTTCTGAATCAAGTGAAGTGGCACATTCAGTGTGAACTCTGACTCCTTGCTTCCTACACTCACCTGGAACATGCACCTTTCATCCAAAGAGGTAAAAGATATGTTTAATTTTTGTAAACGCTTCCCCACACCACCAGAAAACCTTTGAAAAAAGTAATACATCTCAGGGCCTGTTGCTGAGTTGAATCTGTTTGGAAGGATATATTCAAGGGACTGTAAACTACATATGTAAAGGGAGAGAGAAAGTGAAGAACCCAAGCACAAAGCAAAACTGTTAAGTACTGAAGAGCCAGAAGTTAGGTATCCTAAGGAAAAAAGGGGCTCTGGAGGAAAGATTTGCAATGCTACAGTAACAAAAGTGTTCCGATGGCATTTTTTCAACTACTAATGAAAGCAGCATGTAGTTAAAATGTAAATGTTTTTGCCCCAAAGGCCATTGTATTATGCTACTGCATTACAACGCCTGCATGTATAATGCATATTTGTATAAATAAGACACAGCAGAGAACCTAAAGGGCTCAATGTTTTTTTCCTTAAGGCTGATGTCAATGGTAACTCTCTCTGACTGTAACAAAGCAGGCTTAGGCTTCCAGTGAGTTGGACTCATAAATTGATTTATGCTGGCTGTGATAAGCTAGTGGAAATACTGGGACAGTACCATACAACACACTGAGCAAACTGGAGCTAAATTTTAGACACCTAACTTCTGAGAAATTCTCCAACATTTTACCTTTCAGAAAATCTGTGTATCTACTTTTGTAGTCTATTCTGATTTTTGTTTACAGAAATGCATTCCTTGATTTCATGATAAATTATATATATTTTGTTATTAAATGCTGTGAATGAAACTTATTCCCATTCAGCCATATTTTTGTCAGTGTTAATATTTTATTAATGTTAATCTCAGTTACTGTCTAATTTGATTGTACTGATTTACAATCTTATCTATTGGTAAATACACAATGGAAAGAATCCTTGGCTGGCAAATGAAGCAGTAAGAAAGTGAGAAAATAAGAAAGAGAGCATAAGACATACTTTCCCTTTTTCTATTTTTTCTAAATATTTGTGTTTTCAGAATTTATACAATTGGAAATAACTGTCCTGAATACCTGGCCCATGGTACTTAATGCAGTGACAAAAGAAAATTAGTTTGATGCAATTTGCATGGGTTTTTCTTTCCTGCAGTTGTACTGAATATATAACAAGGATAAATATGTTTTCTCTCTGACTAGAGTTTCCACTTCCTCCCTTGTCTCAGGGCTATTTTCACATACCAGCTGTAATGCCTATGAAAACAAAACTAACGTGTACTTGCTGTTTCATTAGGACAAAAGAAGCTAGAGAAACCAAGATATTTATTAGTCTTTCCCATTTGTTACACAATGGATATAAAAGAGTAATTCATAGATGTGTGCTTTGCCATGAAAAAAAAAAAATCAATATCTTTACTAAAATAAATCTACGGGATTTTCTTCTGTGATTTCAAGAAACAGTTCAGGCTAAGGCTTTTCTACTGCTTTTTATTCAGCATTCACCTTAGAAATCTGTAGTTAATATATACAGTCCTGAATTTCTTTCCTTCACTAGAAGAACTTAGGTGATCAAGTGAATTTACTTAACTAGCAATTAGTATCTAGGAGAAAATCCATCTGGGTGCTGTGTTAATCATTTATTCTTCTTTTCATGACAGCACTAGATGCTTTTTAAATAAGGATACTTATTTTCTTGAGAAGCTGGTATAAAGAATTCCAGTATACTCCCCTGAGAAAAATTAAAAAATTGTAAGCATGTGGAAACAGCTTACCTTTTTTCAAAATATTTGTGAGAAGGAAATGTTTAAGGCTAGTAAGTCCTATTGTGCTATGTTTATTTCATTAGATGAAATAAATAGTGATGCCATCTCTATCAGTTTCCCTGATTCTAAACACACTGTTAGTGAATGAGCTTCTACAGTTGAGCTATGGCTGCATTATTTCTGTGTGGGTTACACCAGAGCTTAATAGTTACCTTGTGCAAGAGGAAAAGGTCAAGTAACAGCTGCCACATTTCTGTAATATTTTCTCTCTCCGCCCTCTGGCTATCACAAATAGTTGTGTGTGATTTTTATTAAACAATACCCTGCAATGTTTGAGAATCGAGACACTTTCAGATCAGATTTATTTCTAATGAGTCAGTCTAGATCATAGTATTGCCATCAGTTAGTTCATGAAGTCCACTGGAGACTTTAGACAGAGAAAAACCATCAGTATATGGTCATGCACAGTTTAGGATAGCATTTTGTTCTGGAATCACTGTTTCTTCCATCACCACTGGCCATCTTCTTTGTACAAACTACAGTGAAATCAGGTATTGTTATCTATGCACAGGGAGGTGGTTCAACTCTGCACATGGAGGACAAAAAAGGTAGGCATTGTTGAACTGTAATATCATCCTTGCTGTGTTTTTGATATACACTTAGTACAAATCTTAAAATAACAACATGACAGAGACATGCAATGCATTCCAAACAGCTAAACCTTGGTATGTTCTAGCAGTAAAAGAAATGTTGTTTCTGCCTACATAGTTCAAGACTGTGACCACAGCAGTTAAATTACGGGCCAGCTAATTTAATTTCTTAGTTGCTTGCAAAACAGATAATAAATTTTAGAAGACTTATAAAGAGAGCTTCTTGCATTACACAAAAAATTGTTCTGCGTTTAGACAAAGATTTTAAATCATTACACTTGCTGGAAACACCATTAATTCAGTTGAAGTCTCTGAAACAGAAGGTTTCACCTCAAGCTGGCTGATGAGCAGCACTTCCAATGTCCTTTCTTTTTTTCCTTTTTTTTTTTTTTGGTAGTGTTTTTATTAGTAATTCTGAAGTTTGAAGCGCCAAGAAAAGGAACAGATTCCATATATTATCAGCATTTCTATATTCCAGCTAGAACTGCTTCTTACCTCAATATTACATCATCTATTCCACCTGTTCTAGTACACTAAGTTGGTTCTTCTCTGCTCCAGCTTGAATATTTTATATCCTCTGCTTCTTTTGGCTCATTCTAGTCGAGCTTGGTGTAACAACAATAGAAGCTCTCCTAGCACTTGATGTTATCCCATATTGTAGAAATCTTCCAATAGATTTCAAAGGGAAATTGGGATTTTAATGAGAATTTGTTGTTCATTAGAACTGAAGAATATGCAGAAATTGCCCGAATTATGCAGCACAATACCTATTATTATCTGTGAGGACAGAAAGAGGCACACACAGTGCTTTCCTGGAACAGGAGACACTTCACATCTCTTCATATTACAGTGAAAACGTACAATAGCCGTACAAACTTTTGGATATATCTGAGAATCTCCAAGTTTGAGAGCTCTAAAGAAGACATCTAGAAAAGCTCAGACAGGCAAATTACAGATTTAACGAAAAATGGGAAACCTAAGACTAATTCAGGCACATTCTGGATGAGGATCCCTTCATAACTTTCATAAACTCCCTCTCATGTTTTACATAAACTACATGCACACATATAATTTAGTTCATTTTGAAAGTGACTGATATCTTCACAATAATATCCAGAATATTTCTCAGGACTAAGAAGAAAAGTAAGTTCTTATTAATAATTGTAGTATTTTAAAAGCATGCGATCAGATGATGGACTCTGACTACAACTGGCAAGTGTATCTTAAAGAGTTCAGCAGAGAAAGGAATGTTTTTCTATAAAAATCTAGGAAAAATTTAACACAAATTATCTTTTTCAATGACAACTCAGTGATAAAAATAAAAACTAATGTTGTAAAACTCAAAAGTCACTTGCACAAAATTGTAAAGTGAGGGAAGTTTAATAATAGTTATACAATATCCTAGGGAATACTTATTCATCTTGCGTAAAGATACATAAATTTAAAAGTTGTTTCTGTACATTCATTAAAGCAACTGTAATAACATGGTTATTACATTTTGCTAACACTAATCACGCAAGGTTTATACTTCTGGAAAGCCATTGAACTAATTCATGTAATGTCTGTGTCCTAATTATTATCCTTATGTGAGCATGCTACCTACTTTTGAATTAAAGCACATTTCTGCCACTGGTAGTTTCACTACTAAGTTTATAGCTTTTATAGGTAACACAGCAGGTTACCTTTTATCAGTAACAACAGGTTTCCTTTCTATAGGGGAAAAGTGGAGCATTTCTCTGTCTTCCATAGGCTTTAGGTCAATGTCAGGACTTAGACCCAGTCTAAGGCACTCTGGGCTCAGCACCATCGCCCCAGGCATCGTCAAGGGATACTTCCCAGTTATGCCCAGCATAACTGCAAAATGAGCAATGTAGCAAAAGATCGTGTGTAATAAATAAAAGTTTTACAGACTTCGTTGACATTTTGATCCCGATATGAGCTGCAACTTTAAGTCAGACTACAGTTAAGGGTAATTGACATTTACATCTCCAAATAAATTTTATTAACCAAAAGGATCTTTTTTAATACTGGAAACCACCTTTAGCTTCTCAGATCTTTAAAAAAATGTAACCTGAATAAAGACTTGTTTCTTTATCAGCAAATGTGGGTGTGATCACTTAATTATCGATAAATATTTCTCCACAACAGCCTTATGTTGAAATGGAGAAATATACAGACATGATTTACGTTCTTCCAGTTTTGACTCTTTGTGTTGCTGAACAGAAATATGTGTTGCTGCCTTTTATGATTCCCAGTTGTGGTCCTTGATGTTTTGATTGTTTTAATTCCTCCAGATAGTTTTTTAACTCTTTACTGATTGCATTTTGCTTAGATTATCTTGAGTGATGTTTATATAGTTTATGTGATATTTATACCAACCACTAGTTTCATAAATAATGTTTATGCAGGGAAGTAGTTCAATCTAAAATTCAAAACCTTGTGAAGTTATAGGGCTCCATTGTGCCTTGTAAATCAGACATTTGAAGAATAAGCTCTCAGAAAAAATGGTGAAAACCTTTTTACATGTAGCTTCTGCATGTGCTACTGTGCCTTTCATGTTTATCTTTTTATCACCCCTTTCTGCCCCTTATGCATGAGGCCAGGGGTATAACCATGAAAGAGAGTATGTACCACAATCTTTTAGATCTTAACCCTTAGGTATATTCATCTTTGGAGATGGAAACATGGTGCAATGGAGTAGGTAGTCCAAGCCAGTTTGAACATGAACAGATGATATGTCCCCACGGTTACGATGTCTCACTCCTCCCCTCTGTTACTTTGCCACAGAGGTATACCCAGGTCTCTTCCTTCCCATGACCAAAATCCCCTCAGGTCTACCCAGTGGCAACACCCTCTACCATAATATTCCTCTTCCACCAGATGGCCCACATCTTTATGAAAGCATTTCTTCCATCTTCCCTTTGTTTCCAACACAGCAGTAACTATACCTCTGCCCCATTTTAAACCCCAGTTTCTACCATGCCACCCTTTACCTTTTATTATGTACCCAGCTCCCTACTGTAGTACCTCACAGTGTACCACAATGCCTCTACCTCTTCAGTTTTACCAATATATTCCAAAACTCCCCGTCTCCCCAGCCAACAATCAGCTTTCTTATTTCCCCATCTTCTCCAACTTCTCACTCCTAAAAATATGCAATACCTCCAAATTCTCTTGCTGAGAGGAAAACACACACTTCTTTCTTGTTTGACCAGCCACAGATGAGATACATACAAGATACTGATCAGCTGCAGGATGAGAAAACACTATTGTCTGTCACTATGAATCACATAGAACTTTACAAGCCACACATGGCTTACAGGTTATATACTGTAGAACCAGGAATACCTGTGAGTTAAGAATATCACAGAAGCTGAAAAGACAAGCACATGGTCAAAAAAGAATGATCCAAATAGATTCCAACATTTGTACTCTTCTAAAGTTGCTGGGAGACATTTAAATGTCATTATGTGCCTCACAAATAAAATCATACTAGAGTCATGATTATTTTTGTGGGCTCAGCCCAGTAGGTGGAATGTGAGAATATTTATTGAACTGGAACCAGCATATAAAACCACTAGAAAACTTCTAGCTTCCAAATTCCTATGGGACCAAAGGCAAGAGTCAAAGCTCTGCACTGATGCCAAAACCAAGGCAACTGTGGACGTAATTAGAAGTAGAAATTTAAGTATTATAGTATTGTAGGTGTCTCCAGGGCTAAGCACAAATTGATAGAGGTTCTGGTAAATAGAAAGTCTTGTAGGATGTAAATCATTCAGAAGCAATTTAGACACGACTCTTAGCAACCTGGCAAAATTCAGCCCATAAAATACAGGTATTTTTCAACAGAAGATAGCTGTCTTAGATTGATTTAAAAATATGTCTGCAAGACATTACTACTGCATCCTGCATGCTCTTCCTCTTGCAGCAGCAGTAATCTAACACTGACAATTAATTTTCTTCATGCCTATAAATTTTTCCAATGTATATGCTTAAATATTTCACTAATTCCTAAGTCCAGATATAATTTTTACCAGCGAGTTGCATGTTGCAATTCAAAGTTCAAATCCCAGGATTGATTTCAACATTCTATGCCAGCAAAAGTTGGAAGCCTTATTCTGGGAATGTGCCATGCATCATTTGTGCCATTTCCTTTGGTTTAGAGAAATGTTATCTACAAAGATAAAGATATCTAAATACCTAAATGAACCCGCCAAGTCCTTGCACTGAGAGAGGTTATACTGAGAATGCCGGAACTGTAAGGGGGAGCTAATGACCATCTTGAATCAAAGAAGATGGATTTCAAGAAGAGAAATTACTTTCATTGATGAGATAACTGGGTTTGTCACAGTCACATTGTTTAATACAACTGAGACTTACTTTCTTGGCCTGCTGGATACCCCTGCCACGGAAAGCGTCTTTCATAAAGTTGTGAGGCTACATTTTCCTAAATTCTGCTCTCTGGTTGACTGATGACTATTACAACCAGTTGGTAGCAATTGTAAAGCGGTCCATCTCAGTTCACATTACATAGCAGATTACAAAGCATATTTATCCCAATTTATATAAATAAGGAAGCTGATACTTCATGAAAATAAGTAACTCGCCCAAGGTCACAAAATTAGTCAGACCAATAGTTCTAAACAGAGGCCTTAGAATCAATTTAAACCATGAAATTATACTGACTGCATCCTCTTCTGCAGTTGGAGGTCTCAATGGTTTGTTCCAAACGTTCCAAAAAGTATAATGTTGCCATCTTTTAATTCAGTCCATTTGGTTATAAAATAGTTTTTAAATACTGTCATTTAACTGTAATTACATGTTATTGTTCGCTTGAGAATTATGTTTCAGGAATATTGAAGACAGCTTCCTTAAAGACTCCTGTAAAGAGGAGGAGGCATAACAGAACCTTCTATCTCAATCTCAAAGCATCAAGCAATGTTACATCAAAGGAAAAAAACAATCTCCTGAGACATATATCAGAGAGACATGACTGTCAGGGTGAAAGGACAGGTCTTGGAATGGTGAGGTACCCTTTTTGGGACAGGCCATAAATGCAGTGCCATGCCAGCTGGAGTAATGTCTTGTCATATGCTAAACATCCCTTCACAGTTACCAGGTTGCCCTCAAAAGATAAGACCACCTAATACAGGAAAGCCTGGCAGATCTCACCTCATCGGTGTTAAGAATACATGTCTGTATATTTCTCAGCCATTGAAAGGGGAAGTATAACACGAATAGCATAACTAATGGTGCTTACTGCCAGGTAGGAAGGAGGAAGACAGGTAGGAGAAGGAGTATATTTCTAGATGTCTATATAGATAAACCTACCAACGCAGATAGAAGGAGGAACACAAGAATACAGATAGAAAAATGTTACTGTTGTCATTCTCTGAAATTAAGACTCTCATGGAAGTTTAACGTAACACTAGAAAGAGGAAAGGATACTGGGCTTACCCACTACTCCTCATTCACACGGTGGAATGCAGGCCAGCTCTTTTACCCATTTGTAAAGAAGTTAGGTCATAGGCTAATGTCTTTCTGTTAACAGTGCTTCCTAAAATTCTCTGGAGAATTTCAGCAGTATTTGTATGAGAACAAAACTAACCTCTGCAGTTCCAGAACAGCTCGCCCTAGTACATCATAAAGGAAAATGCACTAGGGACGCTATTTTGCAAAGCACGCTTACAGTACCATTTCTGCATTGAATATGAAAGGCAGCACATCTGTCCACATCAAAGACTGTGACAGCATCATTTGCTAAATGGTTCTGCAACCTGAAAATAGGTGCTACAGTCCCAAGTGGGTGGGACCTGGTACATCCAATGTCACCCAAGCATGCCTGATCTATAGGTCCAGTTGCACATGCCACCCTGTCCCCATACGTTCCTCCAGCCCCAGCACACAGGTGTTAAAACACAGACAGAAATGCCTTTGCTAAAAGTTTTTGCAATGTGCAATCAGCTACAGAAATAACACTGCTATTTCAGAACACAGATCAGGATATTGGCCATCTTACATAAGATTTTTGCTCACAGGGCCATATGGAACCATGGGGCATCAGCCAGCGCAGCACAGAACCAGGCCCAGGGTGACCACAGGATGGGTTTGCCTCAACCGTTGCATGCCAGCTATACAGTCCCAATGAATCCATCCCAGATCACTTGATGTGGTAGGTGCAGTGACATTGCATACAGCAAGGTGCAGGAACACTGGGTCTCCCTGACAGACCTCACAACATTGCCAGTGACACTCAACTGGACACAACACTTAGTGTACTATTTTATGCTGCTGGGCCAATTGCAATTGTAAGGAAGACCAGCCATGTTTTTGTGAAGCACAACACTCCTTTACAGCCAAGCTGCTGTTACAACTGCACTCCACTTCAAGCCTTCCAAGCCCATTGACAGGGGAATGGCAACTATCACCCACCATAATCACTGCTGGGAGAGCTGTACGCTTCCCGTGGCAGGGGTATCCAGCAGGCCAAGAGAGTAAGTCTCAGTTGTATTAAACAATGTGACTGTGACAAACCCAGTTATCTCATCAATGAAAGTAATTTCTCTTCTTGAAATCCATCTTCTTTGATTCAAGATGGTCATTAGCTCCCCCTTACAGTTCCGGCATTCTCAGTATAACCTCTCTCAGTGCAAGGACTTGGCGGGTTCGTTTAGGTATTTAGATATCTCAGCTATATTTGCTATTACTATTACCAGACAGTTTTTCCTGGGTGACTTCTAGCTTATCAGAGAAATATAATAATCTTTCTATTCATTAGCTGCAAGGCAAGAACTTCTTTAAGTCTGCAGTGGTTTGACCCTGGCCAGCAGCTAAGCACCATGCAGCCACCTGCACACCACTCTCCCCTTCAATGGGACTGGGGAGAAAAGGAAGAGCAGAAGAGAGAAAACTTGGCAGTCAAGATAAAGGCAGTTTAATAAGTGAAGGAAAAAGGAAGAAAGAAACAAACAAAAAAAAAAAAAATGCAAAGGCAATCACTCAACTCCCACAAGTAGACTAAAGGCCGGGCAGCTTCTGAGCAACGGCTACCTCCCCATGCTCCCTGTGGCAGATAGTCACACACTTCACTCGTAAGAGAGAAACACACACTTACTTTATTGATCTAATAAAGTTAAATGGTAAGTATGACAGCGGTTTAACAAGATTAGATGGCAAGGTACAGTTGATTATTTACTGTACAGGAAAACGGATCAGACAAATCTGGCAGGTAGACCCTCCACTGAGTCATGAGATTCAGAAAGGACCCAGCTGGTTTCTAAGCTCCTCCTCAGGATTCTAGGTGTGGCTGGATCTACTCCCAATTCAGACTTGGGCTCTAAAAGATTACAAAAGATTATCAATGCTTTCTACCACTTATCTAAGATTTCAAAGTTTAACATGCTGTTAACCACTTACTGAGAAACTCTTGTGAGAAGGAATCTCTCAGCCTCAAGGAGCAACCTTGAGAGGTATCCCAGCTCAAGGGGAGCTCCTGGCATGCAGCCTGCTGCCAAGCAGGAGAGATCAGCAGGCCCTGGGATGCCCACTACTTATAAAGTAAGATGTTTGACTTGCAGTCATATTTGCATACCAGCAAGACAGCTGGTCACCATTCCAGACAGCCCTTGGCTACCATGTTGCCACCTATTGCCCAAAGGGACAGTCAGGGGGAGGGAGGGGGAAGGACTCTCACTCTTTTCCCCTGAAGTTTTCATTTCTGAACACTATATTATGTGGCAGGGAATACCCTTTTCATCAGTCTGTGTCAATTGTGCAGGTTATGTCTACTCCCAGCTTTTTGCCCACTCCCAGCCAACCTCTGAAGGGGTGCAGAGTAGGGAAAAAGAGAAGGCTTTGAGACTGTGCAAGCAACTGTTCAGTAATAGCCAATTTTTTGGTGTGTTAACACTGTTTTGGTCAGAAGTCCAAAGCATAATGCCATACGGGCCACTATGAAGAAAGTAACTCCATCCCAGAAAGACTCAATACAGTCCTGTAAGGTTTCCAGGAGCTGTTGGGCTTCTGCAAGGTCTTCAGTAACCTGTCAGTCTTACTCAGGCATATTGCCCTCCCTCCTGACCAGGAGGAGAGAGGAGTTTTAAAACAATAGTTTTCCAAATAACACAAAGTAGAAGAAACCACAATGTGTATCCTGAGTGAGGTCAGAATTCTTCTCTCTTCCACTGGTTCAAATGTATCTCCCCATCTGCAAGGATAAGGAATAGCGTTGTGCCTAGTTTCTATGTTCAGTAATACCCAGAATAAGGACATTTTGACCTATCAACTGCTGTTCTCATCAGTGACACTCCCTGTAGCATTGCTGTTCCTACAGTGTCTAATGACTTCTGGCACAGTTCCCAGTCAACAAGTCTTTCTTTCTTGTCTGAAAATTTGAAATCCACAAGTGCTCTCCCTCATGTGACAGTATTTTCATCTTGGCAGTAGTAGTACAGAACTTTCCTGGCCATGACACATAGAGTATATGCTGACTTTCAGACAGAAACCATATGACTATACCATATTAAAAGAGCTCAATATTTTTGCACAGCCAAAAATGTTCTTACAACATGTAGTTGGAAGTTCCAAATATGTGACTAATGAAACTCTTTTTATTAATATTTACTTTCTACAAAATTGTGTAGGCTAATCCAGCCATATCAGCCTGAGACTCAGCTGCCACAGACCAGGACTTCCAGAATATCTCTTAGCACTAGAATGAATACAGATACTTCAGACAAAGGAAAGTACTGTGAAAGAAAAAACAATGTAAGACTTAAAGCTTCCCAAAAGTGCCTCTCTAAGACTATTCTCCTGTAATCTGGGAAAAGGCAATGCTGGGAGTTGCTTTCACAAGCTGTATAAATGAATACGTATCTACAATTTACACATACCTCCTCACACACATATAAGTGTACTCAGTTTATATATGATGTATATTAACATCCTACACAAGGGTGACATATACCTTTATTAAAATAGAAAATATTTTAGAGATCTTCAATAATATTTCATCATTATTAAATGTTTCAATGGTACTATAAACATGAAAAAATGAAGAAGAGTTATAAAATTTACTCCCAGGTACTTTATCACAAATGGTGTGTACATAACCCAAACTGAGGTGGGCAAAAAGTCTTCCATCTACTAAGAAGCATTCATGGAATTTTTTCATACTTCTTCAGCCATTGAACACCTTCATCAACATCCTGAAAAGCAGGAAAGCATACATCCTCAGCAGTTCTTGGATGACAACAAGTAGACAGAATAGTCAAAACCTCAGAGAGAAAGGCTGCCAGTCCAGAGGACTTCAGTAAATTGGAGGAACAGGCTGAAAGAAACCTCATGAAACAAAGCCAGATAGAGGTTCTGCACCTGGGATGAAAAAACTCCATGCAGCTGGGGACCAAATGGCTAGGGTTATACTTTGCAAGAAAGGACCCAGTGATCCTTGTGGACTGTGAGCTCAATATGATTTTGCAGAGCTACCTTACAATAAGGAGGACTAACAACATCCTGGGCCGCATTAGCAAAAACACAGACAGCAGCTAAAAGGAAGCAGTTGCTCCCTTCTAATCAGCCCTTGGAGATGCCACATTTGGCATACTGCTGTTGGCTCCCCACCGTGACAAATGAGAGAGTTCCTTAGATAGCTGCTAGGATGGTTAGAGAGCTGGAGCACAGTCCACTTGAGGAGAGACAGAGGAAACCTTTGCTTGTTCATCCTGGAGAAGAGGTTGAAGGGGGATCCAACTGCTGCCTTCAGCTCCTTAAGGAGCGTTACAAAGAAGATAGATGCTTCTCAGGCACCAGCACAGGGCGAAAGGCAACAGTAACAAGTCACAACATGTGAAATTCCAGCTAGGTGGAAGGAAAACAACATTTCATAATGGGTGGTCAAGCACATACCCCCAAAAAGGCTGTACAATACCTATATTCAGAGATCCTTAAAAGTAGCTGAACTATGCGCTAAGCAACCCGGATCAATTTGTGCAGCTACTTCTGCTGGGAGTAGAACTAGGAACTAGACGTCCTTCTGTCATGGTTTAACCCCAGCCAGCAACCAAGCCCCAGGCAGCCACTCACTCACAGTCCCTCACCCAGAGGGATGGGGAGGAGAATCAGAAAGGAATGGAAACCTCGAGGGTTCAAATAAGAACACTTTAATAGGTAAAGCAAAAGCCACACACAAGCAAAGCAGAACAAGGAATTAATTCACCGCTTCCCACGGGCAGGCAGGTGCTCAGCCATCCCCAGGGAACAGGGCTCCATCACGCGTAACGGTTACTTGGGAAGACAAACGCCATAGTGCCACATGTCCCCCCCTTCCTCCTTCTTCCCCCAGTTTATATACTCACCGTGACACCCCATGGTGTGGAATATCCCTTTGGGTAGTTCGGGCCAGCTGTCCCGGCTGTGTCCCCTCCCAGCTCCCCGTGCCCCCCCAGCCCTCTCGCTGGCCGGGCCTGAGACACTGAGAAGTCCCTGACTGAGGATAGACACCACCCGGGCGCAGCCAAACCCACCCGTGTGCTGTCAGCATTGCTCGCACAGCACAGCCACAGCACAGCTGCACCTGCTATGCTACGGAGAAGAAAGTTAACTCTGTCCAAGCTGAAACCAGGACACCTTCACAGGTTCCTTCCAGACTGGTTTATTCTATAATTCTCTGTTTCATCTGGAGGGGAAATTATATTGTTACGGAGGAAAATTCAGAAAAAAAATCAGTTCAACATCACCATAAACTTTACAGTTAAGAGCTTTATAGGCTTCAGTAGCCAAAACAGGCAACCTTATACTCTTGTGTTTCTTATTATATTTGTCATTTTTAAATTATGCAGATACCAAGACTACATTGCCTAAAAGCATTTCCCATTCAAATCTAAACAAACAAAGATAGACTTGGATAACCTTAGGGAAGGACAGAGATATTTCTCAATTAGCCAAGCATAGGATATATACTAGAATATATCTAAAATAAATTTCAGGCTCAATGGTAACCATTGACTTTCCAATGCACCTGGGAAGGCAAATGCACCTGCATATGGAAAAACTGTCCCATAATGCCATTTTCAAAGCAAAACCACTATAAACTGAGCAGTGAAAGAATGGATTCATTATTCCAGATTAATGACAATGTTTAAGGCAGCTAGATAATACATAAAGTGATATAATCATGCTGTGAAGAATTTTCACATGTTGTTATTGAACATCACTTAATACACTCCATTTGAAACTCATTCCAATGAAAGCTCATTAGAGAAATTGTGACAAGATAAAACTCTGGAATGTATATGTGTGCATTACCTCAAAATCAGCACTTCCTTATATTAGTAAGTACAAATAAAAATTAACAAAATATATAGCATTGCGTTTCATCAGTAACATTCTTACAGAAATTAGAACTTCAAATTGAGAAAAACAGGAATTTACATTGTCAGATGATCTTCATTAAACACACTTACACAATAAAAGCCTACAAGGAACCGGGTTTTATCAGTGATGATTTTTGCTTCTATTCTTTCTTTCTTCTTTCACTATTCTTTTGTTCCATTCTGTCTCTCCATTTCCAAGTAACGTTTTGCCTGAAAGAATTATTGCAAGTTATTAAAGAAAGTAGAGACTTAGATGGAAAGTTGACCACGATATAAGATACGTGTAGTTTAATCCACTCCAGAATGAGTTATTTATATCTGAATTTTACCTTTCTTACTTGAACATTTAAAGTGCCTAAGAAAAACATCCTTAAATCCCTACATAGCTCTTCTCCTTTCATGCAGACTTCATTTTGGCTGCTAGTAGAAATTTACTGAGTTAAAGAAAACAAGTGTTATTTTCAAGTTGTTCAGCGCTTACTGTGTTAAGGACTATCCCTGTGGTTTTCTGTCCAAGAAAAATAAGTATTACTGGCACAGAAAAAATTATTGGTTGACCTTTGCTGTATGATTAGTCAGAATTTGGAGTTTTCTATACTTGAAGTACTTTAACAAGATTAAAACCTGTTCTATGATGAAAACAGAGATAATATACTAAGCTAACATAAAAAGATTCATAACTGGAGGTAATCATAAAGAATTCTTTTTACAGAAGTCTAAGGGAAGACAGGAAACAACAATTTAATCATAGTAAGTTTTGAAATACAAATGTAAAAATGCTAACTGTAGAAAATTAAGATCTGTATTTCATATCCTTTTTCATTTGGAAGTATTCAAAGTTAAGATACTTCAGTGAAATCTCTTGTTTTTACTCTCTTTAGACATATAAAAACTGAAAATAAATCAATAACTCATCTATTTTTAACGAATTTTTCAGCAAGTGTGAACTGGCAAAGTTTCTGTACAGCAACTTGAACCAACTTAAGATCTGATCCAAGCAGTGAATTTATAAACTATTACAAACCTGCGTGTGTCAAATGAAATGCAAGACACTTTTGTGCTCTAGTAGAAAAAAATATTACAATATTTGGGCAAATTACTAGCCACACATATTGGTAAACACTACCTATTTCGTGCAAGGAAATTACAATGACAGTCAAAGCAGAAAAAAAATGTTTGCTAACTGAGTCTGAAGAATACTTTCAGTACTGTTGGCATAAAAGGTTAAAAAGTCAATCATGAAATCATAGAACTCTACAGAAGTATAGTGAGTCATTGCATTATTGATGGTAACATTCTAAATTGGATAATAAATTGGCTTAGTGGTGTTACTGATGGCCAGATGAAAGTGGTAAATGGATACAGATGGAGCAGGAGGGTGACAAGTGGATTGTCAGTGGGAACTGTGCTATGCCTAATCTTGTTCATACAATACTGCATATCACTAACCTTCAAAGCAATTTTTCATCAGCTTAGTGATTGCCAGATAGTTTGAATCCATTTGGGTTTTTTTTATAACTTGGGGGAAGTATCTGTTAAAGTCTGAAACTTGAATGGTTTAATAAGCTTTTTTTTTTGTTTTTTGTTTTTTTTGTTTTCTGCCACCCTGGAACTACAAAAGGATTACAGAAATAACTTGTCAAGAGAATTGTTGAATTAAGAGTTTTCAATTTATATGAAATAATTTATTAATTTTGAAAGTATGTGGTAACATGATTACAAAAATACTTTCTCTACATACGTTCTCAAATATAAAAATCACTGGAAAGCATGAAGCTGAATTTGGCAACTATACCACAGTTCTCATCTGATGATGGTGTTGAAATAAACTGCTGTATTAGCCATTCCTTGTGAGCTGTTGTCTTCATCCAAACTGGTATAAAGGTAATGCCAGTACAAGCCTTCTGTCTGAACACTGTATTGTTTGAATAGAAGGCGGCATCTCTCTCTCTACAATGTAAAATCTTTTTCCATGCACTTGATCCAAGATATTCAGGTTTGTTATGCCTCAGTTCACCACTTGAATCAGATCCTGGGATGGTATTAGGTAGCTAGCTCCATGATTAGAGCTTTGCCAATTATACCAGATAAAAATCAACCAGAAGAGAGTTCCGTTGTCACCAAAGCACAGTAAAAAGGGAGTAATATGTTCCAGCTAGAGGGGACAGGCCTGGGAGAGCATTACCAAGTACACAGGAGTGTGGACAGTAGTCAAGGAATTGCGTTAGAGGGAGTTACAGGAGGACACCTAGTAATGAGCAATCAGGAAGGCAGCAGGAAGCCCACCTATGGCCAGAGGAGGCACAACAGCAGTCTGAGGGAACAAGTACTGCAGTAAAGCTTTTGTTCTGCAGTCCTTGTACTAAATTTATTTGGACAGACAGGGCAGTCTGGAAACTATGAGGCTGATGTCTGATAGTATCATTTAATCTGTGTCTTTTATAGCTGAACCCCCAGGAACAGTAGGCTGTTGAAAATGCATAACTGTGTTTTGGAGAGTCAATGCATCTAGGCTATGTAGTCTCCAGCAGTCATAGTAACTATGTCATTTGCATTTGAAAATTCATTCATTTATTACCTACCGGTATTATCTTGGTTATATTACCCTGTACCTAGTAACATAGCAGATGATTTTTCCATCAGTCAAATGGCTTAATACCACTACTGTTAGAGAGGTGCCAAGAAAAGAAAAATAGGGCAGCAGAAGACTGTGGGTGCATTAGTTTCCCAAAGATTAGAGATTCCTACCTCAGCAGAAATAGCCAAAACGTTTAAGGCAACCAGATGGGCAGATTAATAAGAGTCATATTCATCTGCAATTACCAGTGATCAAAGAAAGTGAATTCTTCCTCTCCAGGATCTCTTCTCTTCCTTCGCTACTTACAGAGTGTGTCTTAATTTCTTCTTTAATAACAGTAGGTTAAGCCAGCCACGTTCCTGCATTTTTTCTTTTCTTCATGCATTCAAAACAGTAGTAACAATGTCTGTATAATGAGACTCACAGAGGCCTTGTTCTAGCCAAATACAGCTTTTGTTGTCTTCATGATTATCATTACCATGCAAACTAGAATCCGTTCCAAAAATATAGCATGTCCCTTTGTATTTCTTGAAAGAGGACAATGCAATCTTTTTCAATATCTGTCAGAGTTCAGCTTCATATGTACAATATGAAAGCATGTATTTGAAAGATTTACATATTACAGGAAAATTCTAGATACATTTGTAGCATTCCGTTTTATTACCCACTCAGAATGAAATTGTGTTCTTGTGTGTAAAGCAGTGCTAATTCTGCATCTACAAATTATTTGATGGCAAATACATTTTTAATGATTACAGACATCCCTCAGAACAGATGTTTCCTGAACAGTTTTGTACTTGTTTTTCTGGTGCTAGACCTCTTAAATAAGTTGGCAACAATTTGTTCAGTTTTAAAAGAGAGTTGGCCGTTGATGCCAATTTTGTATTGACATAAAACTTTAGTATACTTGGCCCTTAGTTTCCCCCATATGGCAGAGAAGTCGCCTTTCTTATGGCTTTTATTGTTTCATTCATCTATAATTTATGTGCAGATGGAAGATTCATTCCTTGACTCACTCATTCTATATTAATAAATAACTAACACCAGTACACCCCTAGAGTTGTATAGCCCTTCAGGGTTAATTTCAGAGGCAAAATAGCTCAGTTCCCAAGCAATTCTGTGGGAAAGATAACTGCTGTGGATCATTTGTGTGGTTATAAAAGCAGATCACAGATGGATCATTTGCACAGTTATTGCTACTTTGACTCTTACTTACAACAAAGTTGCAGAAATGAGGGTAATATCTGTTATGTAATTCTATAAATGCAGAACAAAAATGGTAAATAACAACAAACACAGAAACATCTGCTTGATGATCAAGTCACTGTCACAGAGTCTGAAAACAAATTTCTCTTAACAGGAATGAGGACTGAAATGTAAGGTCTAATTAAAATATTTCTAGTCTTCAAGACTTCGCCTGTAACTTTGTAAGGCTGGTACTTTTTAGCTATATTTTCTGAAATCTAAAAGTGGCCAAAACTCATCATTGCATTAGAGGGGATTCTGAAAGCCACAGATAAACTTAATCCCATCATTAAATGGTTTTTTCATGAGAAAACTAGCAGAAATTTTACAAAATATATCTATCTCCAAATTCCATGCTACCTCCCAAAGCCTTTGGGGGCCTAAGCCTCAGACAAAAAGCTAACAATTCATATCCTGTCAGCAGTAAGTGTAATCACATACTACAACTAGGACGCATGATCACCACATTAAAAAATTTGGTTTAAATTGAAAAGAAAATAAAATAAGAGGTTTCTACAACTATGATATAACATTTTCATGTTATATCACCTTTCTTTTCAAACTGAAGGGTTGATAAAATCCAGAATGTTGTAGAGTTTAGGGTTTCTGATAGACTGTTTAGGTCTACCTTACTATTAAATATGTAACTTGGTATTCTTTCCCTTGGTCAACACCTCAAAACTCTTGATTTTTTTCTCTCCTTTTCTTTCTGGAGCTTCCCCACAACAGTTTTTCGGGTTTGTTTGTTTGTTTGTTGTTTTCTTTTTTTTTTTTTTTGGGGGGGGGGAATGAAAGGTGGGTGGGGTGGGGGTGGTTTGGGGTTTTTTTTGTATGTGTGGGGAGTAAAGAAGGGAGTTCGTTTCTGGATGTGTCTGGACAAGTCTCTTTAAGATTATTTATTTAAACAAATATTATTTTATTACTTATTATTTAAACAATAAATCATTTAAACAAAAATACTTGAAAAATAACTACATGCCTGAAGTATTTTCATACAACTTGAGAAAGTATAATATCTGTTTTACAATAATAAGTAAAAAACATCGTATTTTAAAGAGCTAGAAGGAATTTCAACCAACCACCTGAAACTGTCTTGGAATCAAGTGCACAAAGTCCACCCTTGGCAGTTGTTAGCCTGATCTTCTCTTTAAAGGCCCTAGAGATAAGGATTCCATAATCTAATCTGCAAGGCCGTCCTCTTCCAAGCATTTAGCCTAATGACTGCTTTTTGTGGGGTTTGGGTTTTTTTCCTAATACCTAAGGTAAATATCCTTTAATGTAAATGAAGCCTGTTTGTTCTTGTTCTTATCCTTCTCTAGGCAAAGCTGATGCACATACACAGCTATACCCTTCTTTAGTCTTTTTTGTCATTTTGTTTTGTTGTTGTCATTTTTCGTTTGTTTGGGGTTTTTTGCGGGGGCGGGGTGTTGACTAAAGAACCTCAGATCTTTCAGTTTTTCCTTGTAAATCATATTTTCAAAATCTGACAATTTTATTTTTTTTTTCCTGTGGCTTGATGCTCTTAAATTTATCATAAAGGTGTTTCTAGCTAGCCAGAGTACAGGAAGCCAAAATCTCACAAAAGGTCACATGAATGGAATAATGACCTCCAGACCTTTCATGTGACTTTGCTGTTAATATGTTCCAGAATCACATTTGTGTTGTTTTAAAAACCCGTATTAGAGTTCAGGGTTCCTCAGATCTTTTTTCTGAAGTTCTGCTGCACTCATTTTTTCCCCATTCTTGAATGTGCTTTTGTGTACTACTTTTCATTTGTCTTACCAAATGTCGTGTTGATTGTAAACAGTTTCTTCAAATTACAAAGATCACTTTAATTTTAAACTTGTCCTCTAAACTTGGCATCACATTTTGGTTTTGTAAACATGCCCTAACTCCATCAAGGAAATAATGAAAATAAGAGTTTTCATTACCTATTGAGTACGCATTTTCTTCCCACTGAAGCCTGGTGACATGACTGTCTCCACAGTAACCAGTTTTGATGTCAGAAACAAAATTATGGCCTCATAGAGGTACAGCTGGAATAAATGAGCTCTTACAAGCCAGATTTCATGCATATGTGCATAGTTAGGCAATGAAGTGTCAGGGATAAATATAGCATTTATACAGTATATAAACAGCAGCCAATAATTTTTACTCATCCAGAATTCCTGCTTGAGCAACAGCAGCATAATTAGCCCGTACAGTTAGAGAGTCTGTTTCAGAAAGACTTTAAAATGAAACTTATTTTTTATGTGTTAAAAGTCACAGTAATTAGGAGTTGTAAAAGTTTAACATATGGGATCAAAAGAAAAACATTAAATTAACACCAATGTGAAAGTACTGCAGTGCATTTTGTGCACCACTGACATTTTACTAAAACTTCATCTGAAGGCGTGGAAGACACATGCTAATCTCTTGGCCCAATATTTAGAAGATAGGAAGCAGTAGGATATCCAGTCAAAGAAGGAAAACCCTCAAGAGCATAGGTGGGACAAACTTCCCTTACATAGCTTCAACAATATTAACATGGCGCACAGAGCCAAAGCAATTAACACTGACTATAAACATTCCAGTGAAACCCTGTTCCACAGAAGAACACAGATTTAATAGAATTTAAATATCACACATGTAAACTAGAAGGAGAAAGAAAGAAAGGCTATACAGCTCCTGGAATTGAAGCTATGTCCTTGAGCGGTTGTCTGACCGTACTGCCCAGATCCCCAGCACACCACGTACTTGGGAAAGCAGGCTTCCTGAGAAATCAATCAGGAATCAACATCCCAGCGCCAAAAAACAAATCAAACCAAACCAAGCCAAAACAAAAAAATAAAAGAATTACCTATCTTTTTTCATCTCCCCATTTGAGGCACTTTCTTCCTACTAAAAATATGACTTAATGAGGTGAATTGCCTTTTTAGCCACAGCCCCTAAAAACTACTAGCACTTAAAAGACCTGCTCTGTATATTGCCTTCTAGTATAACAGATCATAAGGAATACTTTTCCTCTAGGAGCCTTGTTTTTCCCTCCACTCCGCTCAGCCATGGCTACCCTTGTGAAGCACCATTATTCATCTGTAACATCCATGTTACAGAACCCTCTCAGAGGTCTTACACAGAAAATAAAAATGAGAAAGGTGGGCAGTTTTATGGACATATCAAAATGCCTGGTTAAGTGTTGCTTTGTTTTGCTGTGTAGACTTGGTTTCAGGTATGCAGCCAATTCTTTATCTGTGCTTTTCTGTTAAACCAGGTGCCTAGATTATGCCCCATTTTACCTACACAGTAATGTAACAGGGCAAAAATGTAGATACTGACCTTAATTGGTCAACTGGTGTTCCTCAGGAACTCCCCTGAGTTGTAAAGCTGTTGTAATCTGCACTTGTCTGTTGAAAAGAATATTACCTAAAGATTAAGGAAAAAATGATTCACTGATGATCTACGCTTTCCTGTAATATTCCTCTCTCATGACTAAAGACTCATTAACCTTCATCATTTTAGTGTTCTTATCCAACATTGCAAAGTTTGTGGTATAATTGATTTTATCATTGTGACCATTTATTAAACCTCTCAATGCATATGACAAATGATGTATTTGCTAAAACGAAGCTATTTTAATGAAGTTCTGTGGAGCTGACAGCAGTGCTTTGAATGTTCTTGCAGTTCTTTGTTTAATCTTCCTTCTGTGCTTGCTTTTTTTTACTTAACTTTAAAGCTTTAATAAACAGACTTAGGGTCATCTGTTACCATGGATTTTCCTTCCTTGCTGAATAATACCAACTCCTGTCAACTCCTCAAAGCAGCCTCTCCTTCCTTTTCCACATATGCTTTTGGAACAATGAGAAGGTAAATAAATTTTATGGGATGAACCAGTGTGACTTCATACAACCTCTTGTTATTAAGTACCCTATTTCCTGACAACATAAGCAGAATTCTGTGTTGTTTTGCTGTTTTCCTATCTTGCCCTTTAGCTAACTTTTTACTATAAATTTCTCACTAGTATTAACCAAGGATTACATTATGAACCTTAAACTTCATAGAACTATCTGCTTATAAATAAAATACTTATGTGTGAATACTGCAGATACTTCTGACATGCTTAAGGTTTTCTTCTGTAAATCAGGAATAGAAATAAATCAGGAATATCTCAAAATAAAATGACTAGGGTTATGAAATGTAGCAATTCTGGAAGCTGATCAAACCTTACTGGAAAATGTAGTAAATATCAATCTATTAAATACTTACCATAAGTATTTCCCTTTATACATATAAGGAGGTCCATAGGAATGAAAAAGATTGCTCACTGATGTCATTATTTAAACTGTTTTGTGGCATAGTTGATCAAAAATATTTTCTTTAGTTTCTTTAAGATATTCACATTAATATCTGTAATTAATTATCTTTTTAAGAAGTTTTAGTGTTAGGACAGAATTTCATTAACATCCTCAAAGAGATACCTACAAATTCTAATTACATGTCCTAATTATTTAATTAAAGTTAGTACTATACATGAAATCACATAATTAGAAGATGTAATTAAGTAAAAGTTATGATTTGTAATTAACTAACAGAATGAGCTGTAACTGTGTTTAATTTACAAGATATATGAAAGTTAATTAACTATGTATTGCACTGCCACTGTGGATCAGATTTAAAATTATGCTTGACCATTTCAAAAAACATTTTTGTAAAATTGTCAAATCATTGGCTTCTTGGATTATTTTTTAAGCATATCAGATATATTTTTTTAGATATTTTCAAATCAGAGAGGAGCTGTTTCTCCATTTTTTTAGGTATAGATCAGAACAAATCATGCAAGTAACCACCTAGGTTACCTACAGTAATAAACTGCTAGGTAGGAGAAAGTTTACTAAATCCTGTTGAGCAAATACTCTAGGTACTACATCAAACAACTTCTAAAAAGCTATCATCATACATTTCTAGGTTAGCCTACATGCCGGCTGCCCTGCCAGTAATTGAAGAACTTACTCGTTACTAATTCTCTATCAAACATCTCATTCATTACAAATTTCTTAATCCCAAAGATAATATGAGCCCATAATTTATGGATGTCTTCTCTGTTCACTTCAGTAACGGAAGTTTACTATGTTGATGCTCCCGGACTCAAGAACACCTCCAAAAAAGAGTATTTAAGGGATTTCTTCTCAGATTTTTCCTATCCCTTAACATCAGGCAAAAGGTCATAAAAATGTATTTGTTGACATGATGGATTTTTTTTTTATTTTTTCCCATAATATAATTTAACTACCATCTTATATTTTACCATATTTCTAACCTCCTTCTAATTAGTTTGTTTTCTGCAGCTCTTGTGATACATTTCTTAGAATGTAATAGTTCTGAATATTTGGAAATTAGAAAAAATACAAGAAGCTACATTCGTCTTGGACTACTGAATGTGAAAGGCATCCATATGAAAAAATAACTAGATTGGATTTTCTTTGTTAGCAGCACTGGTCTTAGTTACTTTTTCTTCATTAACAGTTATTAACTAACAGTTACTGCTAACTTTAATTTCATTTTTATTCCTATGATAACTATTCCATTAAAAATTTTGCAAATTACTAATGCAAAAGGTTCTCTGTAGAAACCTGGGATCCAGATTTTCTATGTTAAAATGTTTAATTGGGGTTTTATTTCTAACTATTAATGTTTACCTCTTAGAAAACACAGTATTTAAGATTAACTTTCAAATGTTACTTTATGGTATTTAATCTTAGCTTATGTTTTTTATTTGGCCTTAAGAGACTGTGGTTTCCATAAATTTATTCAGAGATCAACTTTTTTATTTTGTCCATTTGCAGTTATCTCTTTTTAACTGTAACTTAGTCACAGTTTTTATTGGCTTAGAAGTACCATATGAATCAGTCCAGACGATGATCGTTTTCATTGATGCAATGTACAACAATCACCACTTTTCATGTATATAAAATTGAAGGTAAATTTAACTGTGACCTCAGCTTTGAAACTCAGAAAACGCTGTTGTGAATATTACGTACTGTGGTGGCATTGTCCAAACCCAACTACCTAAAGAAAAGCAAATATGTAAGCAAAAGACAGTGAGAAGTTTCAGAAGCTGAGGCCAGGGTAGGGTGTGAGGGGTGGGGGGACAGAAGAAAGAAGAAAAAAAGAAAAACTCTGAAATCAACCAGTAAAAAAAAACAAAAAAAAAACCAACAAAAAAAATCACCTTCCTTGCCATGTGTATGGAAAACAGAGAAGTATGTTTCTTACTTGCAGTGAAAGATTGATTCAAGTTATTTTTCTGCTATGCAAAATGGAAATTAGACTCTAATCCCCCATTTTTAACAAATTCAAGATAACTGCAGCAAAGTTTTAACAGAAAGATTGTTTTCTGTAAATTAGTTAAGGAGTCCTTTTCTTGAGTAGGTCTTCTGCTTACACTGCTCTATTGCTCTGTAGCATACAGGATAAGGTACCCAAAAAACGCATTTTGTAGTGCTAAAGACAGTCTATATCCATTTAGTTGTAATAAGCTAATTGTTTCCTATGAGAACACATCAGACTAAAAGATCTAAGTAATTGTTTTTAACCCTTGCCAGCATCTAGTTAAACCTACCTCCAGTAAGAAACTTCATGATCATTGCAATGCACATTCTCCCCCAGAATGCAATGAAGTCAGAGAAGAGACAGCCACTCTTCACCCAGTTTTCTTTCAGCTGAGAAACAACCACATGAAACGTATGAAACATATAAAATGGCCTGCATTTCTGTCTCCCAGAAGCTGCAAGAAAAGTAACCTCCTCTTGGTCTTTCTGGCAATGGGCTTGTCAAAGCCACAGAGGGACCCTCTGATTCCATTACCTGAAACTGAGAACATGTAAACCACCCTCAGGGTTTAAACTGTTTCCTTGCAAACCTCAAAGAGAACTTTGCCAAGACAATGTTAAAACATGGTATTCCTGTATTAAATAATTTATAGTTCTTTCACTTTATGTATCTCTCAAACATCTTGCATGGTGCTTCTTTAAGATGTCTACTCTGGCATCCTCTGTATACCAATGTGATACTACTTTTCTCTGATAAAGTTAAAAATCAAACTAAGTTCTAAGGACTAATACATTTGTATGAAGTATTGCAAATAATACATATTGTACATTTAGTAAAAATTATAATTAATGGTATTGTGACTCTACAGCTGACCCAAGTTCAAATTTCTATTGCACATGTCAAACACCAACACATCTAGTACCTGACAGTTGAAAGTATCCCAGCTGCTTCAATAACTGCAGTAGCATCTTACTATATTGATTGACAGCTGAAAAGCACTCCTTAATACAAAGGAAAATCACTGTCCCATTACGTGTTTCTAAGTAGTCCTGCTGGTGTAAGTGTAGATATGAGTGTGACAACAAATAATTAAATATTTACATTTTCTGAAACCCACCCTTGGTAGATATCATTAGCCTGTACCACAGAACCATGGCTAACGCCAACATGTTAGAACAATTTGGGTTTATAATAATGACCATTTTTTTATGCGTAACCTCATATAAGCTCACAGCTGAGCTACCCAAATACTGTAGACAGCAGTATTTCACACATTACTGTCTTCCACATTTACTGTAAAGTTTTTTGGAAGCACAGTTCACCTCCATTCTTTAAGTTTTTTACACAAAAGGAATTGTGCAGAATTGAGAACTCAATAAGGTATCTCTAAACATGGTGAAAACTGCTCCTCTCTTTTTTTTTTTTTTTCCCTCTGGGTATTTTTGATCTTCAAGTGACTGTGTATTGAATACATCCCTTACTTATTTTTTTTCATTCATTCATGTCTTAATTACTGATCAACTGCTAAAAACCTTTTCAGATTACATCAGTGCAATCATTTTCAATCACACAAATACATAAGCAAGTCCCTCTACAGTGAGTAATAAAACTTGTATTGGCTTCAGTAAGGTGGGTATTGCCCAGCAAGTGCAAAAAAGATATTGTAAGTATTTGCAGTTCATTCCCCTGAAGAAGTCCAGCCTAGGCTTCTGTTTAGGCTGGAGGACATGAGAATGATTGCCAGCATCATCTCTGCAGAGACCATAGTGCCAGTGGGGAACTCCTCGCACCTCAGGCAGCTGTTGTAATATTAAAGCATCTCTCTGTAGTGTGGAGATTTCCAAAATGTTTAAAAGAAAAGCCCTGAAATAACTTTCCCCAATATTTTCCTAAAACCACTTCTTTCTGATGTGTTGGAACGGGGCTAGAATGGCAGGCATTTATGGAAAAAGAGATTTTTGTCTCATCATAACTGCATTTAGCAGTAAACAAAGGAAATAAGAAATAATGCAAATTGGTTTTCCTCACATCAGAAACTTTTACTTATGTGCTCAGAATATCTGAAAACTGGTCTTTAAACATCCCTAGATTTTTCCATTTTATTCAGACCTCCTGTTTTACCCCATAAACTTTACTTTTGATGCTTTATAAATTAGCTATTGGTGTTTCTAATAAAAACAAACAACCCTCCTTAACACATACAAAAGACCCCAACTTCAGTACACGTGATCACTCTGCATCCCCTCAGAAAGATACCACAATGGGAATCCAGTAATCCGAACTGCTAGATATTCACAATGGACCAGTTTTTTCCACTGAATCACAATATCTGAGCAGGATGTCAGCATTTTTTTTTTATATGTAAATTGAGTGAGCAGTAATCTCAACATTGACTGAGGATTAAGTAGATGGTGAGAAAATGGAGATCCCCTTGTACCCAGCAGTCCTTATAACTGCTAATTTACTACATGATGCTAATTAAATGAGGCTGGCTTCATAATGGAAATATATGGTGCTTGAGTAGAAAGGCTGTTAACATAATTATATCTGTTACACAGGGGGTGTAGCAGATTGTGATTATTAGAAAACTGAGTTTAAGGCTACCTTGTGTACTCTGATGTTAGGAGTGGCTTTAATACCCCTTCACTTCCCAAATAACACTCAAACTCAGCATTGGGACTTCTTTTTTTCAGTTTCAAACACATGCTTTACAAAAATTAACTTGGTTCCCTAAGTACTCAGTTTTCAAAATACAGTTCATTTTTAACAGTTAAGGCAATTGTGGATATCCCTGGGCGTCTTGTCAAAATACTAACACAGCCTCTTTGAATGATTCATTATGTAAAAGCCCCATCTCAAGCCATGCACAGAGAGCTGGCCCAAGAGAGCAAAAATCCCCTCAGTCTGCCCTGTACCAGTGACTGCCGTGCCTGTCACCCCCTTGTGGCTTTCTCACGGGTTCATGACAGTCTGCCTATAGAGTTTTCTTAAAGTCAAAGAATTTCTAAAGCAAGTCTGCATTACATAACTTTATTAGGGGGCTAACATTTCCCAGAATCCCCATTTTCACAAGCTATAAAATATTCCATATTTCATAATTAGGGGACTCAAAAAAACATTTCAAAATAGCAACACATAATGTTAAAAGCAGGCATATCAGCGCTTCAAATTCAGTTCAGCACTTCAAGAAAAAATAGTTAAGGGATAATGTTCACCGTGGAGGAGTATTCAGATATAAAAAAGCTTTTGGGGATGATTAAAAAAAGTGAAGGGATGTCAAAGCATTTAATAACTACAAAGGCTGTTTATTGTGTTTTCCAGAATCATGAACCCTGTGTCTATTACACAAAGAAAAAGAAAAGGGGAAAAAAAACCACCACCAAAACAACAACCTTCAAAGTCAATAAACAGGAATGTAAAAATGGCTGACATTATTTTTCTTAACTTCTAAATGCTTAAAACTTCTCTGCTGTTGGCTGCTACAAGTGTTTTTTGAAGGGTGATGACCCTTAACCTTTCCTTAAGAAACACGCTTCTCAGAACCTCGGTTTCAGTCACTAATATCCAAACTGTATTTACTTTTAGCCAACCATCCTTTCACTTCCAGAAGTGGAGATCCAGGAAAGCCACAGAAACACCACAAAATACTGGGGAAGAAAGGTATGATTGAACAATTACTAGCTTCAAAGCAGTGTACTTTTATGTTTCTTTTTCTCTTAAAGTATAAACACAATACCTGAATGCCTAATGAAATCTTCAGCACAAAATAAAGACTACTTTCTTCAATAACTTTTTGTTCTTAATTTCTTCCCATTTTCTTACTGTTCTCTCATCTTTTTCTTCCACATTTCAGATTCTTACTTATACTTTTCACACTCATCTCCTTTCCCCTTTTGTCCACCCTATTAGTCCCTCCCCAGTTTCTGTTCTTTTCTCAAAGCCTTTGCCATACACTTTCCTTGCCCGTATAATTCTTCAGTCTCCTGAACTCCCACATACACCTTGCATGCAGAAAGTGTTTTGCCACAGGCTTGAAAAGCAAAGTGGCCTCTGCCACCTACCCTTACATTACATGCACCCCCATGATACAGTCACCTTTTTCTAACTCTCAGAATAAGAGGGTGGATATAAGATAATAAGATATAAGAGGTGTGGAATGAAAGTATCAGCAGCTCAGAATGAGCAAGAAGGAACCAAGACTGTGACTTCTCTTAACTTGGAGGAAATCATTGCTTGATTAAGAGCAACTTACCAAGGCTACTTAGTTCTGAGTTGTTCTTTTCTAAGTCCTCAAAGACTGTCAGTCTGATGTTTCTTAGGCGACCTAGCCAACTAAATCAGAGACATGAGAGAAGGTATTAAAATTTCATAAGAATCAGCATTACATTTTCAAAGAAACAGTATGTGTGCAACTTTGTGCAGTTGAAGTATCCAATTCACTTTGCAGCCAGCCCACTTTTTTGACATGCCTAATTTGTTTAGCTATACTATACTGCCGGTGTGTCACTCAGGTTAAGCAAGAATAAGCATTTGTTCTCAGATTGATCATGTCTAGTTCAATGCCTGAGCTTTAAATAAAGCTCACCAATGCATCTGAATTTCAATTCTTAAACCAGTTTTGGACTACATCTCTATTTTCACTATAATGAAGTGATAAAGAAGTTCAATGAGAACTCTTTCTCTAACAGAGAAAGCAAAAGGGTATTTCACTGTTTGACCGTGAGCTGAAGAAGTCTGAAGTGTGAAGGCTGCTGAAAGACCATGCTACAGAAAGCAAATCTCCAGATGATGCGGTGCTGAGAAATGTGTGAGCATTAAGAGAAGTTTTCTGAATGATGAGCTGATACAAGTCTCAGTGAACAGTGCCAAGAGACCTGTTTGTGACAGTTCACCTTGTCTGATGTGACCATGAACAGCTGTTTTGCCACAGCTAAATGCTGTAACACTAAAGCCACAGAGATAAAGGAAGTTCAAGTCATTTATGGTCTACCAGTACCATAAAAAGCTCTGTTTTACTCTATTAACAACGAAGCGGAAACTGCAGTACCAGTGAAGTACTGGAAAAAGCCAAGAGCACTTACTAAATTTGTAAGATTTTCCATATGAAAACCACCTTAAATGTGCCTGATGAATTCTTGTGTTGTGCAGGCTCTTATGCTGTGACATTCTTTGAGTACAAATAATCATTATGTCATTAGTATAAATGAATAGCAATTGTAGTAATTGTATCATGACCTCCTGGTGATTGGACTATGGCCATCTAATGGCCTGTCAGTGTTCAGGGGCCCAGATCTACAGCTGTGATTGATCATTACGGCTCATGGAAAGGGCTATGCAAGCTTATTCACCTGTGAGACAGTTCAGTTTCATACAGTATAATTCAGAACAAATTTTAGGTGGCTATGATTTCTGGCTGGTAGAGAAAAAGTGAAGCTGAAATACAGCATACAGAAAGGAGTAAAAGCCTTCCTTGTGTTGCCTTATTACACTCAACTAACCCTTCTCAGTACAGGCATGCTGGGTTTAGGACCAAAATTCACACCAAGCAGGATCCACCACACTCAAAAATTGATTTTCCTGCAGCAGGGAAACATTTTCTCCAGGTTTATACAGCACTAAGCACACTGAGGACATTCAATAATTCATCAACCACTTACACTGGCTAAGGAGAGAGGTTCCAAAGTTTGCAACCTCTACAGTTAAAAAAAAAAAAACTATCTGAAAAATCTTAGAAATTCTCAGAATTCTTACTTCATCTGAGTATTATATTATAATTTTTTAATTAAATACAGTGAATTTTTAAGCTATTATGCAATCTTCCTGATGTGAAACCTGTACATTTTAAAGAGCAGTTTATAGAATATTTAAATCCTCTGAGGTGTTAGTGTTTCAGAAGTATTCATACACTGAACAAAACAACCACATACAACAAAGACTATGAGCAAGGATTTTTACACAGGCCAATGGGATGAAATCTTTAGAAATAGTTTGTTACTCGCACAGATAAGAAGTACCTCAGAGGCCTTGGGAATTAACAAGTTTCTTGAAAAGGGGAAAAAGATTTCCAGATAACAGTACAAAAGTAACTCAGCAGCACTTTTAGTCAAGCAAGAGAAACTTCTCCCTCTAAGACAGGCAAACAGACTGTCAGACCCACAGGGAAAGTCACAGGGTCTCTAGCGTATCATCAGCTCACAAAATATTCTGGTATTAACATCATCAGGCAGGCTCATTCACTCTACTCCAAATTGCTATACCTGCATACAAAAATAGCATCTTTCTAAAAGCATATTTACAGGATAATATGCCTCTCTTGCAACAATGGCAGTGCTAGTAAAATTGATGAGAAGCCTGAATTTTTCTGCCTTCTACCAGTACACAGCTAGAATACTGATTGCCATCTCCTACCCCTCAGCAGATTTCCCTGTTCCTTGCCCTCCTTCTCGAGGAACCTGACACCATCAGACAGCGCTGCTGTCGAGATGATTTGCTCCTTCAGTGGGTGCAATGGGGAGAAACCAGCAGAAACTTCCGCCTGAAGGGAGCTCAAGTGCGCATGAGAATCACATTATCGAGTTCTGCAAATGGTATTTGGTAAACAGACTACAGATTATTTTAACAAGAGATTCAATTTTCTTACAGTAGACAGATGATCAGGCTCACCAAAACTCTGTTCATGTAAATCCCAGAGAGGTGAAGACATGATGTTTCTGCGACACTTTTCCACTCCCCTGATCCCCTGCCTGCCTGGTTTCCAAAGTGAAGGCATGGTCTAAACTATGTTTCAGATGTGTTACAGTGGTAGCAATGGTACCCCAACATCATCTGCACACCCGAAAGAGTCTGACCTCTTAAACACCACCCTGTTCCTCACAGAAAATTTCTTCTGCCCGGCAGTGGCAAAACCATAGTAAAACTCAGTCATAACCAGTATGTAGAGGAAAAATAAAAGGTTGTTTCTGTTTGCAGTTTGCACTAGTAGTATAGTCAGACCTAGCGGATGAATGTCAGACTCGAAACTAGCAAATTTTTAATTAAACCACTGTTTTGGTGCAACTCTTATTTTAGCAGTCATTATAACTGCCAGTGAATGTATACAAAACTCACCTGTTAGCTCAAGGCTAGCTTTTTTTTTTCCTTATGATAAATACATATTTTAAAATTATTGGAGCCTTTATTCAACCAACATCTAGACATTCTGAGAAGAGTTACTAACTGCTTGGTTTTCCATCCCTGCACAGTAATTTTTGAAAGTATCTTCCTCAGAAAATATTTACAAGGACAATAAACTGCGAAGACACAGAAAAGTTGCTTATACCAAGTTAATAATAGATTGTTGCTTTTCATTTGGATTTTTCTAAGAGAAAGTGTTGGGTTTGATTTTTAGTATTTCAGATGGTCATCTAAGCCTAGATTGCCTTTAACTATTCTATTCTGTATTATTTAGTTACGACATCCTGGTAACATCAGATAGGGAATGTTCTCCAAAGGATACTGTCAACAGGAAATCAGTTCCTGGACTAATTACCAAGGACTATTACTGATTTCCATCCTATTAGACCAGTACAAACCTTTAGCACTTAGTGGGTTGAGAAGAATGAAACATGAGCCTGACATATTCTCCGCTCTGTGGCTGAACATGTAGGAAAAGCAGGCACAGAACTGCTGCTTAACAGTATCAGCTTGCCTGGGGAAAATACGAAGGAGAGAGACAATGTATAATGTGTTTGTTCCTTGTTTGTGACTTTTGAATTGGTAAAATCACAAGCTGAACAATATACATTGTCAAATTCCACGTCTTGTCTATTCTAAATAGGATTTTTTATGTATCAGGTACAAATACAACAGGTATAAATAGTCAGACCTGTACACAGGGGGATGTGGTTCTTCTGTCTTTTAAATTGTTAATATTTCATTTTTTTAACAGGCAGGAGAGGAAATCTTTTCCTAAAAAAACATTTAAATGGGGATGTGGGGGGTGCGGGGTGGGGATCTAGCTCAGCTCTTTTGGTGTTTGATGTTAGTGCTAAACTTCACATGAAGAACATTTATTTCTGTTATAAGAAAATACTTATAAGAAGTCTGCTCTAGGGAATGAATAACAGGCACTAAACACAAATACACTAAGGGCCAAATTGCCAGTGTCTTAAAATTCCATCCTAGGACTGTGTACACACTGTCTTTTGCATTCTCAGAACCAGTGTTTGGATAAGAAGATTGGGTATTTAAGCATGACACTATCGATATTTGCACAAAAGTGCCCATCTGTGCATGCAAAGCTAGTTTTGGGTTCATCTGTGTACTGGGGATATTCACCTGAACCCAAATACTCTGTTATAATACATGTCAAATTTTAAAATTTTAGCCTTCACTGCAAAGCCAGGAGTTTGCTTCACTTTGTCACAACCAATCTAATTTGCGGTCCTGCCCCAGAGGTAGGAAACATGCTGTGCCCCAGGTAAATCAAATAAGCATTCCTGCCTCTTCTTTTGAGACAACTGGGACAGCAACATGGGTCTTCCGCAGATATGTACCCAGAAAGGGGCAGTTCCCCATACTGGCATGGATTTATATTTAATCTAAAAATCAGATAGGATTACAGTGTCTGTTCCTGGGAGAGCACATCTATGGCACACAGCACGCTTTATGCCCTCAATTTTAGCCTTCCAACCATCTTGCGTGCACTGCTGAGCATGAGACTAATGGCTGGGAACCCTTTTTTTGGTTTCTAACAACCAGTTAATCTGTCGTTCCAATGCACAATATTCAGCTGACCTAATTGCCTTAGCCACCCTTGCAATGTTGGTTTTGGTGAGACCAGTTCTGAAATCCTTTTAAAGTCCACTATGTATATGAAATTATATTTATTTGTGTTAGTGACATTTTGTGTTGTCTAAATACTGCATAAAGCAGAATTTATCCTAAGTATATCACGTTTTATTATCATCTACTTATTTCTTACCTATTGAAAGGCTAGAGGTAATGAGAGATTCTAAATGAATGAAAGTATAGCACATTTGTGGCACAAATACAGTGCTCTAAAAATATTATTTGTTTTCTTCAGCCTCACCTGGAATATATGTTAATTCAGTATGGCTAAAAAAACACAAAGGAAAAAGACACAAAATGCAGAAATATTGCTGCTGCAAAAGTGGATGACGACATTTACCTTTTAATCATATGTGAAGGTAGAAAATTATATTAACATACTGTGGCTTGTAAAGCTCAACTATGTCACTTCAAGGCATCACTGCAAAACCTTGGGTTTTGTCATAATTAGCATCCAAGGTTTTGACTTCAGCTAAAAGTTTTCACTGCAATTTTGATAAATTATCTTAGAAACAGTCTATGTGGACTAATTTTCAAATAACAGCTGCAAGATAAAAGTATCTCTTATATGTTTTAAATCATATTTTTTCCACACTGTGGGAACCTTTGGATACTGTCTTAGTGACTATTTCAATCCATGTTACATTATTATTTTCCTGGCAGGTACTGAACATGTACTTGTTTGAAGACACATACTGTCTTAATCACATCACAGACGCAAGTGTTTTGAGCTCCTTTACAGACACTGTTACTTGGGCTGTAATTGGATTGCTGGCACACAGCTACAAACCCAATAAAGAATCCTCTTTGGGTGCTGCCTAAGATGTTCTTATGTTTCATATGAGATCTCCTTACATGGTCTGTTTATCTTAGGTTTTTCTGAATAAGTAAGGGGAGAGGAAAAGCCTATTTTGGGTAGATTTTGATCTCAGCTGAACTCAGTGCAAATTTTTGTGGATGTAACCATATTGGATCATTAAAGACTTTTACTGTCTTTCATATTTTGTCAAAATTTAATCAATTGAACTGTGCATGCATTACAAGGTTTCAGAAACATGCTGTCTCATATATATGTAAGTGGAGGGTTCTAGCTGTGTATCTACACTTATGAAAAGTGCTTTATGCATATCTTTTTCTTTTTTCGTTTTCTTCAAAGATACTGGAGTTTGTCCTTTTTATTTCTTTAGTATTAGAGTATATGTACCGTATTTTGCTACAGTTGCTATAGGAACTGTACATTACTGAATAGCAGACAACATCTGGTAAACAGGATATAAAAGAATCCAAATGGCACTATCCTCAGCTAGGCTTTGGATATATTTGAATTTTGGCAACATACCCTTTGTGAAAAATAAATCTAATCCTGTTGTTCCCTGTACGGAAGGTCTTAATGCTTATCTGTCTTTTTTTCTTCAAGGACTCCCTTGCTGTCAACTATATAGCATTGTCCACTAGAAGAGAAGTTAATGAAGCAAATAAAAATGTGTATTACTTGGAAGGCTACTGCATAGGACACTCCCAGAAGTGGATTAGCTACAAGGAAAGAAAACCTGCACTTTTATTTTTATAAATCCAGCCCAGCAGGCATGGCATAATATTGAAATTACTTTCTCTCTTCCTCCCTCTTTCAACTATTAAGCTATCCTATCTCATTGTCATTTTTCCCCTAGCCCATCTTAAAGAAAATATAAATTCATGAAAGAAATTATGGCAACCTACATGCAGTTAATTTGTAAAACTGGCAAGACTGTATTACAAATAACGTAAGTGTTTTCTTATCCATGAAGTTTCCTACCTGGGGTAAAACCACCTTAAATAACCATCTCAACACACTTGTCATGTACATTCATGTCATGAGATTGAATGTAGCTTTTGTAAATATAAATGTTCTTGACTAAATAATGTATAAGAGGCTGAAGTCAGCAATACTGACAACAGTACCGAAGTGTTATGTTCCATACATAATTGCTAGTCAATGTGCTACATTACTAAAGGAAAATAATTTTGTTTAAAAACTAAGAAGATTTTTAAAATATGGCTTAGGTAATTTACAAGGCTACAGACACTGAGATGAGGCACTAGTTCAGTATCTAGTAACACAAACTCAGAACATCTGACTGAAAGAGGTCTAACGTAATTTACCTGTTTCACCCGTTACCTCTCTGACCTCTGGTCTTTCACCTTTTCTCCAACCCCATCATCAGCTTGGCCCACTGCAGACAAACACAAGATTGCTCTGTCTATGCTTCCTGCTGATATGGCACAAGCTGGCTCTGATTTAAAAGGGGCAAGGCTGTTTCTGCACTGGTCCCCAAAGGCAAGAGGTTTACCAGTGGGAGAGGAGTAAAGCATAATGTATTTTCTATTAATTCAGGGCAGCCTTGATCACCTAAACTGAGGGAAGCCCTGAGGCTATGGCAACTTGTAGGAAAGCCTCAATAAGCTTCCATGTATCTTGAGAATGCATCAAATAAAAAGTCATATTGAATCGGGCTATACTCTTCCACATTTTTCCCTGCATTTACGGTGGAAGAGAACAGAGAAGGGGCTTTGCTCAGGAGTGCAGGTGTTTTTCTCATCTTCTGTAATTGGTCTCCTAAAAGTATGAGGACAATAGGGTGATATATTCTTGGTATTTTTCGTGCCACTAAACAAATGTGATGTGAAATAAAACAAAACTAAACCCATACATACTTGCACTGCATATAAGTGACATAATGGGTATCTCAAGGCACGAAATTTCATTGAGTTATTAGTCTTTCATTCCTCTTTCTCCCCTATCTTCCTGTCCTTTTCTGATATCACAAACAAACCCATTATCTATCCTCTTCAACAAATGAAGGATAAAGTGACTTATCAAAATGTTTGGTTCTGTGATGTTTAGTGTTTTCAGTCAGTAGGCTTTTCTTACATTTCCTTTGATTTAGATACAAACCCCTTGTTTTGGAGAGACATTATCATTCTGTGTTAGGCCTAAAATGTTCTTTTTACATATGGTTGGTGAAGAACTTGGTTTTGTTTTTCATGTCTCACATATTTTTATGTTCCAGGCTACTACCTTTCTAATTTTCTCTTTTATTTTGTGAAAATAAATGTGTGGAAGCAGAAGGGTATAACAAAGCATACAATGGCTGAAGACTGCAAAAGTAAAATTATACATAGAAAGTGGTGATTTTTAAATGGGACTAATAACCTCCACATTGCAGGCTTCACAACAGGATAATTTCAACATGGAATCCTGGTGTCCAGATTCAAAACGAAAGAGCCAGAATGGGAAAGAAGGAAGAGAAGAATGTATGAAGAGTGCTGACAGTAAGAAGATGGCACTTTGTAGTGTACAAATACACAAGCTAACACATTTAAGTAGTAAAGATACCAATGCCCCCATGCACAACTTTTGAACAATATGCAAAGAAACAATAGTAAGTCAGCAAGAAATGTTGTCTTAGCATGGTGCACCTGTATTTAAAACATTGCCTTGCCTTTATTATGACTGTCAAGTCAAAAACATTTGTTGCTCAGAAACCTCTGAAAGTTTCTGTTTAGAAATTGTAAGCTGAAGTCATTAAGGTCCATATTTTATATAGAAATTCAGGCCTACTCAATTGTTAAAGTGCCCTAGATGCTTCTGGTTTTCAGGTTTTTTTCATGCTTTATGCAATTTGACTCATTTATCTCTGCAGTTCTCACTTCTTAAGCAAGCAGTTACACTAGTACTTAATGTTGCTGGATTCTGAATTCTCCCTTTTGAGCTCATCTCAGCATGCCTCCATGTCCTGTCTGCTCTTCTAATTAAAAAAAAAATAAAATAAAACAAGTTGCTATGCATTGTAAATTTATTTGAGAATCACCATCAATTATTTTACATAGATTATTGCCTAATTTGGCTGATTCTGACATCACATCTGATGCTACATGCCAATAACTTTTAAAACTCTTTTCCATTAAAACACACTTAATGGATAAAAGACAAGTGTAAACAGGATGACTGAAGATCTTCTTTTATCACACAAAAACATTGATTAAGCAGGCTGAACCTGAACATACTGAAATGAAGATTAATCTATCATGGTAACAGCACGATTTTCAACCTCAGGAAGCAGGGGTAGGACTGAATTAAGTGGTAACCCAGATGGCTTTAGTAACAAAATTACCTTTTTGCATTTTACAGCAGTTATTTACAGCTTTGGTCACCACTGTATTTTTCTGTTGAAAAGACACCCAAGCATATCATCAATAGTTCCATTTAGAAGGGAAGCAAAATGCCCACATTGTGGTGTCAACACACTGCTAAAATAGTTTGACTATCAAAAGAGTAGTTTTTTACTCTGTGACTTAAAAGCAGGTATCTGGCCTGTCACTGCAGAAGCAGAACTGTTTTTTTAAATAAATCTTTGCTGACCAGTTAATACAGATTCATGTACAATCTGTTATTATGCAAAGGAGTGATAAGTATGAAAATAGAACCATGTATTTTTATCCTTCTGATCAAAATGGTCAGCAGAATTTCTTTGCACATGTCCAGTTATTCAGCTGATAGTACAACCTATACAACACCTCTTTTAGCACTGTTTTTCCCAGTTAATTTTCAGTACTCCTAATTTGTTTTCTATGTCCCTGCTGCAATATCTTGGATGACAGTTAACACTAGGAATAAATAAGTATATTTACTATAGATATACTAGTAAATTAATACATTTGTATAAATTAGTAGATATATATTAATTATCAGGTATTACATATACACAATGTATTCTATTAGATACATTAGATGTGTGCCACAATTGGATATATATGACAATTACAATTAGGATGTCTATCTTTTGTACTTTTTTTTTTTTTCTGTTGCTGTAAAGACAAGTCAAAATAAGGTGAGAAAGGAAAAGCATTACTATACAGTCTCAGACGTTTTTTACCACCTAGAATAATAGAATCACAGAATTTCTCAAATTGGAAGGAAGCCATAAGGATCATCAAGTCCAACTCAACTAATGACTATGAGTGTAATTTAGATGCATTTCAAATTCTGACTGGCTTGGTGCTGTAACCACTTTTCTGGTGAGTCTGTCCAGTGACCAGCCACCCTTTCTGTGAAGAACCTTCTCCTGACGTCCAGTTTGAACTTCCCTGACACAGCTTCATTCCATTTCCTCATGTCCTATTGCTGGTCACTGCCATGAGATCAGTACCTCCTCCTTCACTGTCCTACCTGAGGAGATTGTAGCCTACTTCTTTAGATCAGCCACTTCTCCCTGAGTCATCCTAGCACAAAGAATTACATACACACACATACACACAAAGTATTTTTTTATTTTAGTATTTAACCCAGTAGGGTGAACTCAGAGATTATTTTCACACTGCTTGACCCCTTGTCCTGGTACCATGTTAAACCACGACACCCCTAAATAAAGAATTAAGAAAAATGGATCAGCACCTTAGGGGAACAGATGGGGTCTTCAAACACAACCAACAGGAGGAGAAAGATCAGCAGGCAAGCTGGTGGAATAGACACCCTCTTGGAAAATCACACAAAAGTTTAATCTTGGAACTCCAGAAAGAAAAACACAAGCCACTGCTCCCCAAGATGAATAACTAAGACTCTCTAGCTCAAGTCAGTAGCTCGTGTCCTCTGTGGATCATCGCAGAAGATGGCCTGTAACAAATGCTTAGCAACAGATCCACAAGACAGTCCAAAAAGTTCAGTACTTATGTTAATCCAGTGATCATTACGTACCACATATACAGCACAAAGGAGCTGAGAGTGCCTCAGCTGACAGTGAGAGCAGTCTTATAAAAGGCCTCGCACAGTCTAGCCTGTCACATTAAGGTCAGAATTCTACCTTCTCAGAGCCTCAGCTACATACATATCTGTCATTTGTGTAATGCTGAGCTTTATGGAGCTTAGATGTTGTGAACTGCATCCTAAGGACATAAAATATAGCATTGTGCAACTCTCACTGAACTCTCTGTGAAAAAGAGAAATACAATTCAGCCTTGGTTCTCTGAGGAAATATGTAGATACACAGGCCTTAAATGGAAATGCCCTTTGCTGCAGAACATCATCCACTGAGGCACAAATGAGTGCTATTACAATTCTCATGTAGTAGATCCCCTACTGGAATAAGCACCCACTTCAAAACCTGCTTGGAAGAACATTACTACGCAGACCCACAGGACCTAAAGCCAGCACTGCCTCAGGGGTAACTTCTAAATAAAAGAGAAAAAGGGCCCTTTCTTTTTATCATCTTATGTACCAGTGTCATGCTTCTTCCTTTTCACTAGAACTCACTACAAAGGAGAGGATAAGGTGTTGAAATCCCTACCTTCAACACAACGTAATTTAGACCCTTTTAAAACAATGAGTATAGATTCACCATTAGGGCATCAGGGACAGCTATAGGAGCTCTGCACAGTGTAATCTGAACCCCCTCCCAGTAGGACGTATATCACTGACACTCCTCTGACATGGCCGACTTTAATTGTATTTCAGAAGGGCAAACAACTATATACATTAGCCTACTACATTTCCTTTTCATTATCATATTGCACCTCATTGAGAAACTCTGAGCAATCTAGAAAGAAAGATTAATTTCCCATCTCATTTCCCAAATCTCAAGGGGCAATTTGGCCCTGAATTTTAAGGATTAAAGAAATTCAGCTTATGAACAAAACCAGGAAACAAAATGGAAATCTGCATCAGGTCATTGTTTGCTACTGTTTATATATGCATATACTTTGTCATCTTTGTCATCTATACTGAGTGCAATGACAAATACGGATTTGGGTGTCTCTTTGTACCTTATTTAAACAGAGTGAGTACTTATGCAGGGCAGGTCAACAAAGTCAGCTGTTGGACCCTGCACAAATACTTTATGTATGCAAATACACCTGCATAGTATTTACAACATTACACCAGATGCTAATCTAACATCCCTTAAAAGTTTTCGAGACCAATGTTACTCCTTTCACTTCACAGAAATTACTCTTAATTTAACTGTCTGTAAGTGATATTAGAATAAGATATACTCTATTTCTTCAGCTAGAAGTACCCTTCTAGTCCTCCACATAATTTATGGGCTGGGTGGTTCAGTTTTACAGTTTTCCACAAATAACAAAGGGAGACTTCTATGCAGCAATTGAGCTTTCTGTGAAAATCTGTTCAAGTGACTCAAGAAATTGTACCTGCATTATTTTTTAATTATCTTATTTTCAAAGGAATACATTTACTTGGAAATAATTTATATATTTGCCTCAATTCCTGTGAAGGCACTATCTACTTCCCTAGTACTTTTATGAGGATTATCTAATACCCTATCGGAAGTAAAACCCACATAAAACAAAACTGACATTTACCTGACCTCATGATGAAAGCTATAATAATATCTGTTCATCCTAAATCTTTCATTTTGCCTCTTTCTCATATGCTAGTAAAATTAAGATAGTCTTTGTACAACTCTCTGAGGTAACCAAGTCCCAAATCACTTAGGAACGAGACCTTCAGGTTAATTCTGTATAAATTACACCAGCAGCAGACAATGTAGCCCTAGAGTTTTCTAGGTTAAAAACAACCTCCAACTAGAAACTAACAAGCTGTTAGTGAAACGCACACACCAGCTGATTACAATTAGCATGAAACTGCACTGGAAAAGTGGATATCCCTATTCTGAAACAGCTTCGGTTTCCAGATGGTCTTATTGAGATGTAGCCTCGAGTATTGCAAATTATATGACTCTAGTCTTTGGACCCAATCCTCATTTGGCACTGACTCTCATAGCTAGGATATCACTCTTTATATTCAAATAGTATTTAAATGATGCCAAGTCTTACAAATCTTGTTCTTCCTCAAAGAAATATTAACTTTTGAAGTTGTTCCTGCTTGATACCGACTCATGGGGAAAAGCATGGTGGCAGAATCTCCCAATTTTTCCTACAGTGCATGTGCAGGTACAGAGACATAAAGAATTAACACAGTTCAAGTACTGTGTATTTAAATTCACCACCTGTAATATCATGCTAAGTTCTCATACAGTGCCAGAGAAAGCAGCATCAGATTCACCACTGAGAGGACTCATTTCGTATCTCTCACAATATAGAATTTCACCTGTGTGTCTTCTGGCTGTTTTCTTCTGTTACTGCCTCAGAGTCCAGAAATGCCATAGAGGTGTTGTTTAAAGGAATTTCAAGAGGGGATGGGGTAGAAAGAATGTAATAACCACATTGCTGGGGGATGTCCCATTATGCAAACGCCTAAAATGAGTACAGGGAATCTGAAAGTGAGCACACGGAAAGAAGTCCATTGAGATCTATAGGAGGACCAGGTCAGTCACAGCTGCTGCAGGTGGTTCTGGCAGTCACCTTTAGCAATACGTACAATGAAGATGTACCTGTAAGAACTCACCAGAGATCATTAGATATTCCAAAGACAATTAAGACACAAGGGCAGATGGGAAAAATTCTCATGAGTAACAGTCTTACTAAAGGGTCTTGTATTTCAATCTTCTTGCTAATCACTGTCATGTTATCCACAGATTCAAGTAGCATTCCTTTTTAATCTGCCTGAATTGATCTGTGAGGAAAATGAGTGATCTAGCAGGCATCCCATTCCTTTGTGGTCACTCGGGTGTCCAGCTGCTCTTGCAGTACCCTGCACCACAGTTCAGTTTTCTAGGATATGCACAAAGCTTTTTGGGACCTGGTAGTGAGAACTGTGGGGGAAAAGCATCTCACACTGACAAATCTTAGGGTCCTGGCATGTTGTGGTACTGTGGGGAAAGTGCCTAAACCCCCAGGGTTTATGCAAGGGATTTCAAACAGGTACTCACAGCAAACAAGATACTTGAAATGACACAGGTCACGCCAACATAACAAATTCTGTGGTTTCTTATCATATGCAGAGTAATGACTCCACATATAATCAGTACCTACATTTTCAAAGCCTAACTTCAGCAGTCTTAAATATTCTTTCATTTTAAATAGAACAGTATGGCTTAGAGTCATACCAGAGAACCCACAGCCAAATCTGCCCTAAACCCCAGCAGCCTGGCAGTTTGCTTCATTGCTTCACTCTGTCTGTACTTTCCTGAAGGACTGCATTTTCTGCATTACCATTTTTATTGATGGTTCCAGTTTTAATGAGTAGGATGACTCATCCAGTGTTTAAGCTACTACAGTATCAAATTTTAGGAGAGAGAAGGAAGAATTTGTTTCTAACTTGCACTCTCTAAAGACAGTTTTCTATCATAGGTAGACGGTATTTCTTTCTTTTTTTCTGGTAGTTATGCAAACCCATAAAGAACAGGTACATACACCTCAAAAAGATTACAAACAGCCTGAGAGCTCTAGCTCAGTAACATATGTAGTTAATTTTTATCTTTGTTGCTACAAGAAAACTACTTAGTACCACCTGTAATACAGAAAATTAAAGACTATCTATAAAAAGAGGAATCACAAAAGCTACCCACTACTGCAGTAAAGGAAATGCAATTAGTCACTACATGGGCTGCCAAAAAAAGATTTGCTTGTGGTTATTATAGAAAAATATAATCTTCCATGGGCAGAAAAAAGAGTACAAAATTAAGACTAAAAATAAGTAGCAGAGGACAGCAGACACAGGAATACAATCGTTAAGTTTTTAAAAAGTTATCAAAGTGCCCTCCCTGGCTGCTTACTCTAATACTTCCTATAGAGTTGGGTTTATTAATTTATTTATTTATTTATTTATATTCTTCCATCTGGAGTTTCTATCAAGGACAGTAGACCCAACAGAAAACCTTTTGTAAAAAATAAATACCTTTCTACTCTGACCATATTATTCTCAAAAAAAAAAAAACAAACCAAAAAGGCTGATTAGTATGTATTTAGCCAAGCTTCATTTTTCTCCTTTTCCAGGTATCTGTCCCTGGCTTTGATTTTCTTGCTTTTGCCTCTTAATGCTTTTTCCTACACTCATAATAAAACAGCCTGTCCATTGTTTTTTTGTTTCTGTATACTGTGTAGGGATAGTACTAGGTGGAAGAAGGATGTTCAATTTTTAATGTCTTTAAATGCTTTTGATATTCAGTTTGGTTTCAGTTTTCTACTTAGGGATATAGTCTTCCTGTTTCTAGAGTGAAAACAAATAGTACCACACACCTTTTCTTCTGTTTGCCATATATCTAGGTTAAATAGAGGGCTGAGGTGATTAAAGTACTCAATCTGCATTAAAATAAAGTCCAGGTTAATGTCCACAGAAAGAGAAGAGGATATAAGGAGCTTCTCCACTCCCCTACAAGATAAACTTGCACAGGTAGGGAAGACGCAAACACCTCCAGGCTGATACTTCTAGTTAACTGCATGTAAAGGGAGAAATTTTGAAATTGCAGATACATTGTCAAATTTCAGAATCCATTTTTGGTTGTATGACAAGCACCTTACCCAGTCAGTGGTTTCTATATCCACAGACACCCACCCTTCCGCCGCAACAAAAAGTAAAGCTAAAGTAGACAAGAAAAATAAAGGCTCTGGCCTCAAAATAAATATTTGCATTTGAATTGAACATAAAACCATATAAGCCCAGGTACTTTTTTAAAACTGGCTTTAAAAAGTTTCTCCCCAGATAATTAATTCAAAGGATGCATTGAACATAGGTCTTAAGTCAGGAATCTAATACAACACTTCTTGCTAATCACTGTCATGTTATCTACAGCTTGAAGTAGCCTTCTTTTTTCATGTCTTCAGTGTTTGAAAGATGGCCCCAGAGTTACCGAGGACTGTGAGCCTGAGAGGAAGCTATCTGATCGTAGGGGAGCTTGGCAGGCCTCGTGTCTGAGTGTAAGATCAGATATGGTGGCACGTATTTGGTGGTAAATAAAGAATTCAGCATAGTGGATATTCAGTACAAAGATATTCAGGATCACGGTTAAAGCCTCTTATGGGCAAAGCAAGGTCACCCTGCATTGCTGTAACCCTCTGTGTGGCTGCAGAGACTGAGAACAGGACAGAGTAGCTTAATTCCAGCAGTGACTTTTTTTCCTGAACTCAGATATCAGACTGCATGTAGTGATTCACCCCAAAGAGTTCACTTTGTCTTTTTACAGAACTATTCATATTTCCCTGTTATTAACTTTATTTTCTGGCATTTCAGCCTGCTTCTTTGAAAAGACAAAAGTGCAATGCAGACTAGTATACTAATTTCTGCACTCAAATACTCCACAGTCTGAGCCTGTCACGGATGGCAAAACACATTAGTTGTGAATTAAAACCTGTGTTTTATGCAGAAAGTTTCCACAGAACAGCAGTATAAGTTCCATTTCCTGACTAGTCACACAGTATTACCAAGAAGAATTATAAAAAGGAACAGCTTCATTTTATTACAAGCTATTAGATAGCTCTCCCTGTCTCAGACAACTTCATAAAATTCAGAGGTTACTTTAAAAATAGCCTGGAAGGATATTGCTTTTGAAATGTAGACCCAGCACATGTAAATGATGATTAGACAAGAGGCCACACACCTGGATCACTGCTTTGCCCTAAAGGTAAAACTAGCAAGGTTCATATAAAGGGAAAGAAAAACAACAACAAAAATCTCTTCAGCAGATAAAAGCTGTCAGTAGAAACCTGACAGCACAGAAATAAAAAATATGAAAGCTACAGAGAACAGCAAATAGCTAAATTACCTGTAGGAATCTGTCGTTATGCTTCTGGAACATTATGGTAGTTAAAAAGACTCTTTTAGTAATGTTTAGTAGTTCAAAATCTTTGTGAAAGTTCATATAGCTTGATCCCTTATAGCTACTGATTTTAATACAACTTCCAAGCATCCGTTCTTTGGGTCACTTACATCTCAAACGTGCAAATATGATAGCTGAAGAACACATTCTTCTGTGCAAAGTGGAAAAGACATTGAAAAACCTTTTTAAAATCTATTATAAGTATATTTATATATAATTATATACATATATAATTATATACATATATAAAAGGAGATCCTTACAGAAAAATGGTTTGCATCAATGATAATTTACTTTTTTCAGTCTGTCATCACTACTCAGGTGTATTTTGTAATTGGAAAAGCCTCAGTCTACATATGTAAGGTGAATATAGAACAATTAATTGATTTGTTTAAGGACACAGTCTTTGCCAGATGTAAGACAATTTTTTTCTGAGTCCAAAGGCAACATTTTATGCATAAGATTAATCTTTTCTTTTCTTATTCTAAGTTATTTATGATTTTTAACCTTTTGTAGCTACTCATTTAGACAACTCTGCATGGTGAAGTGGAAACAATACATAACCACAGTGGACAGATTATGCTTCCCAACAGGTGCTTCAGAATTTTGACTGTGACAACTAAGAAGGAAATTTTAAAGTAAAGTGGAATTATATTTTCTTTGGGCAAAACAAACAGAAAAACCCACACAAAAAATAGTAAATCACACTATAAAGCAAAAAGCAAACAACAGGACTATTTTAGCAGTGAATATTCTGTACATCTTTAGAAAGTGTGTTTTATTACATTATTTCTCTGCAAACTTCATAATGATAACTTATCTGAATTTGTTACAATGTTATCTCTTAATTTCCAGTCATTTGATTTTGTATCTTAAAACTGCTTCCCTGAAAGGCTTCACAAGAACATTAAATCAATAAATGTCAACACCTCATATAAAATAGAGATTATTTATTTCTCTACTTGGACTAAAAAGATAATTGCATAGAAATCTGATGGGTACAAATAACATCTCAAGGTAACTAGATGAGTCAGTAACAATGTTATATAAAGTTCAAAGGGTAAAGAATAAAGCCAAAGGCACAAATTTTAAGCCAGTCCTTGATGAAAAATTGGTTTGTATATATGATTTATATTTGTTTATATGGTCCTGGAGGTATAGTTAATAACTTCTTACAAAGCAGGAATTATTTTGGAAACCTAACTGGATTGAAAAGGTGCATTCATTTGTTTGCTTTTGTAGCTGCCTGCAGTTTGTCCTGAGATTTTACAGCTGTATGTCAAGTCCATAACCTGTACCTCCTGTATGTACTCCTCCAGATGCAGTTATCTGAAGGAGTGCATAGCCTAATTCATACTATTAATTACTGTTGTATCTGGATACCCTACAGAGATTACAGAAAGCTAAGTGTAAGCTAAAACCAGATATAGTTTGTATCTTTACTCATTTTTCTTGCACAGTTGCTTGTAGGAAGCTGTCTACAGCTGGCTTTTTTTTTTCTCTTCACTCTGCCTTTACATCTATCGTCACTTAGCTACTGCTCCTAGAACTAGCAATTAGTGTAGAAAGACTGCTATGTATAGGTGGTGTTTACATTTCTTCCTGAACATCTTTCATACCTGTAGCAAGAAGAGCTCCATGTCACAAACTGAGAAAGTGTCTCCTTAAAAGAACACCTGTGCCATTCTTTTCCTCATTGTCAGTGGGGGAGCTTTCCTCCCCAGTGAATTTTCAGAGTCAAGAGATGAAATCCCAGAGACAACTTGCTTTCAAGTCTAATGAGACCCCTGAAGATCAAGACCAGGAACTTGAATGTGTTCACTAGCAGGACATCTAGGTAACAGGCTGTATAAGCAGGTTTCATTCTTCATGTGAACCTGAAATTACTGAAAGCTATTGTATCTGATGTCATTGACTTACCAAGACCATTTGAATCTAAGGTTGCACAAAAGCTGTGTCCCCTTTGCAGATAGTCCAAAGCGCAAAGACTTAAGTGTCATGCTACAGGATTCAAAGACAAAAAATATATTTTTCAGCCTTTGAAACCTTGGAAACACAAAACATTTTTTCACTAACACTTCTGTATAAGAACTTGAGAATTAATTTATTAGTCCTGTGGTACCATGAATACAGTTCTTCCAAGGCTGGTGAGATATTGCTTGCACTTTTTACACACTTTTTGCTACACAATTTTTAGATTCAAGGCTACCCGATACTTGCTTTACTTAAAACAACAACAACAAACCCCAAACTCATAAAGTAGGAGCTAGGAAAAAAGCTTCAACCAAGCAGTGGAAATATAGTAGAAATTTAGATAAAACCAAGGGTATTTTTATAGTGTTTTTTCTTTTGAAAAACTATTCGTAGGTTTTCATATGGTACCAAAGCAAGATGGGGATACAGCTGAAGTCTATAAATAAAAAGCAAAACATAATTAGAGATTCAACATGAAATAACGGGATTCCTTTCCCATGCAGTCCTAAATAAAAAAATTACCCAAGTATGACAAATGAATCATCACACACACAGATTTGGCATTTACAGTAGGTGTTTATGAACACAAGCAACAGAAAGATTTTTGAGTATTAAATCACATAGATCATTAAATGCTTTCAATACTATCATTTACTGCAACCTCCAGATGGAAAGTTAAGGGGGAAGAAGGCAAAAGTTGCCTAATTAAATAAGTTTGTGGTTTACTTTTTGAATGCTGAAATCATTCATCTATCTTATCTTATATTCTTCCTGTGACAATATTATATCAGCCTTTGTCTTCAAAATATTTTGATCCTGTGGTTCTAATGCAGATTTTGGCCAGGAATTACTCAGAGAAACTATAACTCAACAGAACAGGTCTTGGATACTTACGAAAAAGAATCTTGTATTTTTTCCAGGCTGGTCCAAACCACTTTCTCTGTAGGAAAATTCTCTCATTTACCAAACATTCTGTGTCTGTTTTCCTTTTTCCTTAAATAATTTTTAATGTTCAGCCAACCCTTTTACCCACTGTGGTCCTTTCAGAACCTTCCACAAACTCTTAACTTCATAGTCTTTGAGGGCTATTCCTGCACAATTATTCTTTGGAGTCTTAGTATTCCCTTCATGAGTCACCAGAAGAGTGAAATATCAGAGAACTGGGTTTAAAACTGTAAACAGCTAACTGCAGAGAGATCTGGATAAATAAGGGAACATGAAACACTTCTGAAGGTCCCAGTGGAATACAAAGCAGAAATTCCATGCTAATGCTGACTTAAGCAAGCAAGCTAGGACATCCACATGGGCACAACATAGTAACATACAGCCAGATGTACCAATTCACAACTGAAAGTCATATAGCTGCAGCGTATAGACCATTTAAGAGCTTCTGCTACATTAAAATGTTCTTAGAAACATAATTGACACATCAAGTGTTTGCATTCAAACCCAGAAGAAAATATTTGTATTTGGAACACCTGAAATCCTAGATCCTCAATATAGGTCTGTATAGCACTGAAATGCTTGAGCTGTTCGGCATCTGTCTCAAGCCTAAACTCCAGAGGAATTTCACAGCCTCTACACTTCATGTAAGTCTAAATACCTCCCAAAATCCTTTTTGTTTCAATGGGCCAACCAAATACACGTCTTCAGAGCAACTTGTAAGTGGCACACCTAGTTGCACTATGAGAGGGGAAGGATGGGAAATGCAGATAAATTGTCATGACTGTCTGTCATGGTTTAACCCCAGCTGGAAACCAAGCACCACACAGCTCACTCCCCCTCACTCAGAGGGATGGGGAGGAGAATCAGAAAGCAATGTAAAAGTCAAGGGTTGGGAGAAGATAAATTTGATAAGTAAACAGAATAAAGAGGTAAGAACAACAATGATAATAACAATAATAATAAAATTGAAAGGTGGGGGAAAAGGGGTAAAGCAAAAGCTGCGCATGTAAGCAAAGCGGAACAGGGAATTCATTCACCACTTCCCACGGGCAGGCAGGTGCTCAGCCATCCCCAGGACAGCCGGGCTCCATCACGTGTAACGGTTACTTGGGAAGACAAACGCCATAATGCCACTTGTCCCCCCTTTCTCCTTCTTCCCCCAGTTTATATACTCAGCATGATGTCATATGGTATGGAATACCTCTTTGGCTAGCTTGGGTCACCTGTCCTGGCTGTGTCCCCTCCCAGCTCCCCATGCCCCTCCAGCCCTCTGGCTGGCAGGACCCAAGGAACTGAAAAGTCCTTGATTTAGTATAAACATCACCCAGCAACAACTGAAAACATCAGTGTCCTGCCAACATTGCTCTCACATCAAAGCCAAAACACAGCACTGCACCAGCTACTAAGAAGAAAATTACCCCAGCTGAAATCATGACAGTGGCACAGGTGAGCAAGAGACAGGCTGTGCAAGAAAGCAGAAGACAGATTAGAAACCAGAGTATGGCAGTGCAGCTAAGCAGTGATTAAGCTTGTTGGAGGGTCAGGTGTTAGAGGTGCAGACGAAGTTCAGGGAAGATAGAGAAACTGATAGCCTTTGAAACTATTTAACCGGAGTCTGGAAAGCAGAAGGAAAGAGGATCTTAATGAAGTGAAAGCAGTAAAGAGAAAAAAGGGGAATGTCGTTATCCATCAACACACTGAAGTCAGTACAAGAAAATAGGAGGGGAAATCCATCCATTTATACCTTAATAATCCCAAGGATTTTCTGAAGTTATACTAGAGATCATTTATGTCCTTTCCGGAGCAAAATGCAAACGTCTTCAGCAATCTCCACCTATCTGGCATGAGTGTGAAATCCCTTATTAACTGCCAGAAACTTCCATAAATTACACTTCCATGACACAGCAACATGCTGGAAAAATCTCTCCCTGAAGACTAAGACATATGGAAAATAGTGAAGAAAAATATTAAAACTGAAAACATAGAAGAAAGAAAAGGAATGTATGCCACTAAATGTAAGGACTTTCAGCTCTCTGATAGCAGGTATTCCCAACCAGAACTATGAAGGGAAAACCAAGACCCTCTCTTGCACAAGTTGCCTGATTCTAAAGAAAGGTGTCCTAAGCCTGTTTTGCAGTGCAGAAGTGTAATAAAAAACATTTTGGTCTTGACCACTAACCTCATGGCAAAGTATAGCAGCATTTTCCCTATTCAAGTCAGCGAATTTTCTAACTCAAATTCATGTCCACTCTATTTTATGGATAATACACTGGAAGACAAATCTGTATGTGGAGAACAGCTAAATAGGTTTTATGGCAACCAATTTAATATAATTTTGGATTTCTCCTAAATACTTTTATATATAAAATATACTCTGTTGTGGTATCTGAAGTACAGAATTGAAATCTCTACATCAATGTCATACTGTATGAGGATGCCCAGATGGTGGAAGTTTTTGTCAAAAAGGATACAACACAGTTCAGTACAACGCTTGCAAAAGCAAAGAATTTACAAAATAGTAGGGCATATTCTTGCACAGAACCAGTTATTTGGAATTTCAACTAATACATAGGAACTCAATCGTAGACTTTTCTTGAAATCTTGGTCAGACTGAAAACAGGGAGAAAAAAACCCAAACCTCTTGCTTATCAGCTTGACATCTGTAGTGGGGAAAAAAATAAATTACTGCAGTGATGGTGTTAAACCTTACTGGAATCAGCTTTGTACTAAGAACCAAAGGCTTTAGCCCTTGCAGCTTCCTTTGTGTCCTTAGTGTGAAGCACCAAGAGCACAAGAGAATGAGTAGCTTTTTCAGGGTTGTAAGAAATGGAAGCACTAGCAATAACTGGAATGAACTGAAGACATATGTATTATCCGCTTTCTAGAAATCAAAGCACTTCAGTGCTTCATTAGGGTGCAGACTGTCACCTTTCCTGTACATTCAGCAGAAAACCTACTCCTGGATGGTGTCCTATTGCCGTATTTTGTGAGAACACCAAGGATCTTGGCTGCCATATTCAAAGTTCAAAATATTTTGTTTGCCTGTGTCTCTCACTACTTTTGCTATGGTGACAGCAAAAGCTTGAACGCCACACAGTATAAATACTAATTCAACTCTACAAAGGATCAGTGGGAAAAACAAGATGTGTACTTGTAAGTACTCAAGATCACAACAGGACTAAAATCTTTGAAAGGTAGCTGCAGTGTTGTGTTGACATATGGCCAAGCTGATGGCGAAAAATAACTTTAATGGTCACAAAATCATTGCTTTTCTTGCCAGTGTTGATTTGAATAGATTTAAATTACTTCTGTTTAAGGCATTTCCATGAAAAAGTTAGCTTAAGAAGTACATTGTCCAATTTTCTTTAAGCAAAAGGTCCTTCTAGACCCCTGCCATAATTTAAAAAAAAAAAAAAAACCCAACAAACAAAAAAACCCAAACCACAACCCAAAACCACAATAAAGCCTTTGTATAGTGAAATGGAACTGGGAGAAATTGGACACAATGTCATAACTATATATTATATATCATTACTAGACAAATGCAATTTAAACAGATTTAGGCTGCTTATCCAAAATATTTTTACACAACTGCATAATGTTTTGAGGGTTGTACGGAAAGCAAACATCTGAGCTCAAAAAGAATGAGAGAGCTGTTTGTAGAAATATCTATGTAGAAAAAGAAAAAAATGGGGAAGAGCAAAAGAACAATCCAACAAATATTTAGTTTATTCAGCTGCACTCCCTTGCCGGACAACTTCTAAAAACTTTTCTAACAGATTCCTTTTTTCCTCTCACATTGTTTTTCTCTGTTCTGTCCTACTCCATATGCATCTTTTAAACAGCATAAAGAAGGGGCTAGTGATCATTTTGCCCTCAAACAATTCAGTTTGGACCCAGAAGGCATTCACTAGAATACTTTACCTATAGTTCCTGGTGCAGGCCATGTACAAACAGCTGGAAGACCTGGGGAAAAGAAAAGACAAAGTATTCATGTTGTGTCATTATAATGTCATTGGAACAGGTTCTTTACACTGCATATAGAAGCAATTTAAATTGAAACAGATCTGTTTCTGTGTACACCCCGAAGCACACACCCAGAGTTCCACTGCAAGGCACGTGATAAGGAAGGAAAGGCAACACTGGACTGTTTCATTTCCATACACAAGATGAGGACATGTCAACTTTTTTCTGATGGAGAACAAAGCATGAACATAGGCAGGTATGCATCTTTCTCTTTTCTCCTTGCTTGCATGAAGGATGGGGTAGAATCTAGCATTAAATAAATAAGTAAGGAACTGTCTGAATTGCTTTAAACCTTGGAATTGAAAGAAGCTGGGAAAAGTTATTAATATATTTTTTTCTAACCTAACAGTAATATGTAAAAAAAATTAAATTGTTGTGCCTTGGCCTATGTCCAACTGCAAGCATGAAATTTTCATCTACGTGTATGTGTACATAAGAGTGTGTGTGTGTGTGTGTGTGCACACTACATATGAGAAAGGGTGATTTTGGAAGTGAGAAAATTACTAAGTTGTGATTTCCTTTGTGTTTCACATATATGTACACTGTGATTCCTATTCCTTTGCTTTGGCAAGTTCTACAGGGATGTTTCTCGGACCCTTCCTCCAAGAACATTTCTCTTTGAGCAGCTGGCTCTCTCCTCCTCCCCTCCCAGTAAACTCTAGCTGCAACCTTGGATCTATCATAAACATGAGACTGGGTCAGATGGCTGCCAGCTAGAACTATCCAGCCTTAACAAAGAGGATTTAAGTTGGCAGTCCTGCCATAGGAAGTCTAGCTGTGAAAGCTTCCATTCTGCCCATGTCAGAGTTCACTTCTGTTTGAACAGGCATGCCTTAACAACTGTGCCTTGGAAGCACTGCTGTGTGCATTTATGTTGAAAACTTCTGTGGAATTTTGGATTAAATTGGAATTTATACTGGATCTCTTAGTGGCCAGTATTCCTGATATAGCTGAACAAGTAAAATTATTCAGCAGCTGTTTTTCAAGAAATACCTACTTTTAAAGCACATTCTTCAAACAAAAACACTGAACAAATAGAGCTGCATGAAACAGAACAACCATATTGCATGGTTGAACTTTGAACAGAGCACTGTAATGCATGGGGGGGGGGGGGCGGGGGGCGGGGTGGTAAGAAAAAAACAAAAGAGAATTGTAGTAATCATTTAACTGGGACATAAATTCTAACATCTTAGATCCTGGAGTCGTGTGAAAACAAAAAAAAATGTTGGTTTCTCTGTGATAGCCAAGACTAACTCCAGCTGCAAGACTGATTCCTACTGGCATCTGAAGAGACCCTGAAAAACAATTTTCAAGGAGAAAAACAGACACAATAAATCTCACCTCCTTTCAACCAGTCTTTTCTTTGATAGGGAACAGAGGCGCCTGTTGCCAGTTTTGGTATTTCCTTCTCTCCTACACATGTCATTGTAAGAAATGTAAAGATGATTGTTGCACACTGTTTCCTCTCAGATTCCTCTGAGATTTCATGGTAGAGACAGAAACTCCAAGGACAGGGACATGTACCATGTTAGTGTGCTTAGGAATGTGGTCACTATTACCCACATAAGAGTATAATATAAAGTTTTTATACAATCTTGTAGATTAAAGCTGACTCTGCTTCACAGATAAGTAGATTATTTTGATAAAATATATTGCAGAGAAAAAAATGGGTATGCACATGGGGCTCACAGGTATGGGGATTTGGATTCCAAAGATCTGATTTACACTGTTTTCTCAACGTACATTTCCAATTATTCTAAAAAAGTTCCTGATTTACACTGTTACACCAAGGAATATTGCCCATCCTGAAAAGACTACATGTTTGAGTAGAAACACTGATTTACTATGTGGCAGTATTTTCATTTAGTAGCAGTACTTGATGTAGTTTAGAGAGAATAAATCCCATGGAATTTGGGGGTTTGTGAGTTAAACAAAGCTGATAAAAGATTTTGTGTGACAAATCCACCTGGAGTTGCAAGATTATTCTTTAGTCTTTTTTCATTTTATAGTTTAAAAAGTATCAATCAATTATTTTTATAGTGAATGGTTATGTATCAAAAGAAAGGGAAAAAAGTTACCAAAAGACATTGTCCTATACTGTCCTTGAGCACTCCATAATGTCAACACAAGAAGCCCAAAAGTCCTGAGCTATGGATCAAAATCTGACTGTTCATCCTGGCCTTCAAGCCACTATATTATAAAAATCCTTTATATACTCCTTCATCTCTTTTCATGTCCTCCTGTAGACCTTACACTCCACCAAGGTTGATATTTCTATGAAATTAATATTTCATGCATTTCCCACACAGACACTAATTTCACAGTTTCTTTCATGATTCTATGTCTTTTGTACTGTGACTAAACTTATTCATTAAGTCACTGGTTTTGCCTTCTCTAAATCTACTCTAATATCTCATTTACGCTTTGCTGCTCATAAGAATGGAAAGGAAATATAATTAGTCTCATTCATAAATAAGCAGTTATTAAACCTTTGCAGTGTGTGTATGCCTCAGCTAGCAGGCAGGTAATACTGCTGTCACCATTTCCCTCTCTTCTTTTCCTCTTCCTGCTTTGCTGACATGAGAAATAAAAAGCTGAGTTTTGCGGTGAACAATCTTTCAGGTTGGTTGTTTTTTTTTTTTTTATTTTTGTCATCTTAAATACTTGATTGTGCTGACTATAAAATTAATTATTTTTTTTTTATTATTCTTTCTGTGTTGTCTCAAGAGAGGTTAGAATTTAGTTGCCCCTAACCCACACTCTCTTTCTCTGATCAATATACTCGGAAAATTTTTCTTCTGTCGATTACCATGGCCACAACCTGCTCTTGATGCACTCTTTCTTCTCATCACACAGAACAGCTGGGATACATAATTGGCGTTACAGTCAAGCAGGCTTTCATACAGCAAAATGCAGGACCATGAAAACTGCTTTTAACCACTATGTTTTTTCTATTTTGTCCTTTGTTTATTCCTTTATGACAGATCTATAATTTATGTTCTTTTTATTGTAGATCAATTCAGCTTCTCTGTAGTAAAACATCTTAAGCTTACAGATATTTATGAATTCTGATAATAAATTGGCCAGTACAATGCAAGAAAAACTTGCAACTCTCAGTGTGCTGCAAAGCGTAGTAAATGATGTATTCAATTTCATAATGGAACTTATTCAACTCAAACCAGCAGCATGCACACTATCTTATTATTGCCACAATGGTATTTTGCTAGTCCATATATTGTCATTAATCAAGTACTTCTAAAAAAAACCTCTTTCATTTGTTATTGCTGCTTTTACAATGGATCTAGGATGCTCCAAAGCTGCACTAAATATCAAACCCCAATTGTGGAAGGTGTTATGAGAACTGGTTAAAACTGCTCATTAAAATCAAGATGAAGTGCACACCTCCTTTTGCTTAACAAATACTGTTTTGTTATTCAAAAGAAAATTGAGAGCTGCAAAGTGTGGATATCATAAAACCTCTTTTTCAGTGTGACTCTTCAATTTTAATAAAAAATAAATAAATAAGTAGCATTAGTGTTTAACCTGATGTAACAGCAAGAGACCGTAGGCTAATGCAGCCCATAAAATTATAATAGGGTAGAACATAATAAATTGAGCATCAAATGGGGCAAAAATGAAAGAGAAGGCCTAAGTTTCTAATTGCTGTTATACAGTGGAATATACCTTGGTCACCTTCTAATTTACAAGCCAGCAACAAAGCAATTTCAGAACTATATGCACATTTCTAATTCATTCTCGGCAAGTTCACTTTCATGTCCGCCAGATGCTCTTTTTTTGCATTTTGCAATAGCAATCTGAATCTCTTGTCTGTCTGTTGCAATAATTCCTGCCATGCTAAACATATCCATTCATGCTAAACATCTATATGCTTGTTGATGTGCAAGCAAGCAATCCAACAGGCTAAACTAGCAAGATCAGACCAGCAGCAAGTTTTTATTGCAAGTTTTCAGATGGACAGTTTCCGATTTCTGTAAGTAATTCATCAAGGTAAAAATGCACCACTGCAGGCAGCAATTGCTTTGCCTTTACCTGAATTGGTGCAACAGCATTCTGTGCCAGATTTCTCCAGAGGTTCATGCTTTTGAAAGCTTGAGTCATGGTACTTCTGCCATTGCCACTGCTGGGAAAAGCTAAGCAGAGCGAGAATTGGAAATTGTTGGAGCAGCTGCCACCTGTGCTATATATGATTGAGCAGAAGCTGCTGTCATGTCAATTTTCTGTGCTTTTATATGCCAGGAGACCCACACTAACCCAGACCACCATATATTTTTTTCAGTGTCACATAGGACCTGCAGCCTCTGGGCCTTTGTTTAGTGTTCCAGAGTCCCAGTGTGAAGAGATCTTTATATCCCAATGAAAACTTGCAGTGGTTGTAGCTTTCACAGACAGAATGAAAATAAGTGGGAAAACAGAAAAGTCAGAAAAAATCAACTGACACAGGTTTTTCAGTATTTGAGATTACTTCCTTTGTTGAAGTAATTTAGGAAGGCTAGCAGCATCCATTCATGAATGATGGCAGTTAGGTCTTTCGACAGAACAAAGAATCTTTCTAAAGATTATGTCTCATGCAAACCATCTGCCATTATGCCCAAACTCTTGAAATATTTTAAAATATATTGTTTTGCAAAGCATTAAATGAACTGTTCACAGATAGCTTGTGTTTAGAAAATTTTTCATGTCATTTAACTAATAGCTTAGGTTGCTAACTTTAAGCAACCCCACCCGAAAACATGATGTATTGAGGGCTGATTCCTGCTGCAGACAGTGAACGATGAGAAGAATTTTCTGCTTCCTGATTCCTGTCAACACCTGTGTGTAGTTATTATATCAATCTGGATGGAGCCTCATGAAAGCCCTTGATTAACTTTTATTTGTGCTGCCTGGAAACATCTTAATTTCCAGATTTCTGCTAAATGTAAGCAAGGAAGTACTCAATACCTGCCCACAGAAGTGTTTGGCTAAATATTCATCACCATGTGTATTTCATTGTCATCTGTAGGAAGGACACAATCTAACCTTCTTATGGAGAACAACTAAAAAGGCAGGAATATAGTGCAACTTAAGTGGGGAAGACTGCTAGAAAAACAGCTTAACCATGAAAGACAACATACCAAACTGCTGGATTCTGATAGTTTAGCTGGTATGAAACACACATCAGAATCTGGAGGCTTCTTCTTGTATATGGGAGCTAGGTTTCCTACACTTTCCCTGTGTGAGTGGATGAGCAGTAAATAATAAAGTGGCAATGCTTTTTTAAAATTCACAGGTTTGATCATAATTCAGAAGATCATAAGGGACTATGAGGATGAACTGAAATAAGAATTGTCTCTAAAAAATATTTGTAGTGAAAGAGTAACAGAAAGGCAATTTTGAAACAATAGTGTTGTCAATGTTTTCCAGGAAGAAAGCAATATTAAGACAATTACGTCATCAACTTATTTCATCCTAATATTCTCTCTCTTTTTCTTGACTTTTTCTTTTGACTTCTAAGTTTTCAGTTTTATACTATTAGCATGATACCACTCTATAATCATAACAACAAATATTATGTATGTGCCATGCTGGGATATGGCCATTTCTCAGCTGGTTAAAGCAATATCCCAGCAAGGCACATAGAATATCTTATTCCTTAGTACTTTTTATTTGCCATTAGGAGATGATTCCATATTTTGTTGATATGAATATTAATGGATTATGCTAACTTTTGGCAAGAACATTTGTATGAATGCCAGCTTTTTTTGTGGGTGATTTTTTTTTTTTCTTTCAGATTCTGGCAAGCTTCGCTTCTTCTTACTCAGGGATTTAATTCATCTGGAATACACATAAAATTTTTACATCAAGAGAAATTAAATTTGTGAACATGCAAATCTGAGTTTTTTGGAAATTTCATCAAGGTACTGACACTGACTTTTGCTGTATCTTTGAAAGCAGTCTTCCTTACACTTCATGTGACCTGTTGCCTAAACTTGTCCAACACACAAGGCTGAGTTTAGAACCTGGCAGGACAAGATCACATTCTCCAGGTCTTTCAGGGAAGAGCCAAGGTACAGGAACTCAAAGAAGACAGAGCTCTTTCATCTGTCATGTCTTTTGGCATTACCTCAAGGCACCTTAGTGAACACAATGTCTGTACTTTTCCACTGTTGCAGATGTACACGTGTCACTTTACTAGCAATATATGTAAACAATCTTGTAGTAAAAATGTCTGCCTGACCCTAACTTTTTTGACCTTCAAGAAAATCTACAGGCTGTTTAACCATCATACAGTCTGTTGTTCTTAGGCAGCTGGAGGACATACCCAAACCACTGAAACATATTTTCACTAGCGCCAGTCAGACAGGTTCATACTCTCATGTTGTAGCATTTGAGATGTCCTGGTTAGAGACTATGCATAGTTTTATTAAATACTTGCATTATTGCTAATGTTTTTTCTACTTTCCTTCACTTAGCTAACATGGGTTAGCACTTTTCCTCTTAGTATAGTAATTCTATTTTCCTGCCTTAACTCTGTTGTTGATAACCTTATTCAGCAAAACATCTAAAAGAACACTCATTTGAGCACTGCAGCTTGGCAAGTGGTAAATGGTTTGTAGGAATAAAAATCTTACAACACTGTTTCGAGGACTGAACATTTGAGAAGCATTAGCATGAATGAATAAAAATGAAAGGCTATTTAATAAACACTAATACTTTACTTTTTAAAACTGCCTCATGAAGGCCTTTGTTTAAGGTTTATTTTCTTTAAAAAGAAAGAAATAACTTTTAGCCAGTTATTTTACCACACTGTAAATTAGAAAAACAACCCCCTTCCATGGAACTCAGAACTCTTCAGCCCTTTCAGACAGTAAATAACAGTTTGTATTGTGTTATCTGGAAAAATAAAATATTATGCTTTCAGATTTTTGTATTCAGCTGAGATTTGCACTGGGTTTAATGCCTCTTTATTTTCCATGTAAATGGATTTTCAAAATTGTTTCTGTGGAAAAGTGAAGGCATTTTTTTCTATTTTTCCACTTAATGTCATTGAGCTGGCATTTGAGTGAATTATGAAAAATCAAGCACCTGAAAGCTATGGCCCTGCTGAAGTCCATTGTATAGTCAGAAGCAATTTATGCAGAACAATAAGAGAAAATCCAATAGATCTGAAAATGTGCACAGAGAAAGCAGAAGTGCTTTGTTATATTAATAATTTAGTTCTCATTTTCATCTTAATTCTTTGTATTTTGTTGGGGTTTGCCCTCTTACAGAAGCAGTCACAGCATGAAAAATACCCACTAGCACTAACATTTTCAGAGAGTTTCCACCATACTTACACTTGAGTTTCCTGGAGTTTGTTACAGAAGAAAGTTCAAACTGCTTATGCTCAATTTTCAGAATTACAGTGACTAAGCATGTCTTTTGCTATTAAGACAAAAGAAACAACAGTTCCAGTTTAGCCAAAGTATTCAGTTCCTAATTCTTACTTATGACTCTAATTCCCACTGAAATCAATGACAGATGGACATGGAAATATCTTTGTGAACTGGGACCTTTAGTGCCTTATTTACATAAGCAGACACAGCTACCATAACCATAGGTTGTGGCTATTGGAACCTGCCTCTTGAAAGATCTAAGAGTTACATCTTGAAGGTGACAGTAGGACTAGAATGTTTTGGCACCTCCAGAGAGACTGCAATTTTCAGCCACCAGTTACTCATTTCAATTTTTTTTTTTATTTTTGCTCATCTCTGTGAATATTGTTCCATAACTTTGAAGGCCTTCAGTCATCGAAGGTAGTCATATGGTAAAACAATTTCAGTGTGTTCAGAATATTTTTTTTCACTGTGGCAATGAGAGTGGCTCAAGAAAAGAAAGAATTTGCAAATACTGCCAGTGGAAAACCAAGCACTGAATGTACCACCACAAAAATCAAGCAGACTAGTTAAGAAAGCTTCTGGGATGTTGGAAATTGCCATCAAAATCTCATAAAAGTGCTCTGAAGCATGCATTGGGAAACCAAAAAGAAAAAAATTACTAATTTTAGACTATGCTAACCCTGAGTGTCTTTTGGTGCTTTCAAAACTCTGAGCATCATGCCATCTCCATTAATTAAATCTTCCTGAGCTTTTACAAACAGCCAGACACTGGTTTGTCAAATTTTCTTAAAAATCCTTTAGGAGTGACAGGTTTAATCTCCCAATAACAAATGAGGATCTTGCAGAATTCTTAGAGGAAAAGCTTCAGTAATGCTACTCTTTTGGCTTGAGGGAAAGTCTGAGAACAGCTTATTTTAGGAAACATGATGAGTGCCCCTACCTTAGTATCCAGCAGTCAGAGTAGTAATATAGTTCCTTTCATAGCTAAGAACTGTACATGAATCTCTCAAAGACCTGAGCACAAAGAACTTCAAAGAAGTGCTGCTTGTCACTGTCTGTCTGGATTTCAGAGCAGCGAACAGGTGTCTCCGGCTAGTGGCTATGATCTCATTAGAATACAGCATGAAAAATGGCCCCAGAAATAGGTAACTCTAGAAATTATCAGCCTTTGTCATGTAGAAAAGATATTATACATCATATAATACTCATGATGCTCTCCTCACAAACATTCCCGTTTAAGGACATTTTCCTGTAAAGACGAAGGGAAACAGAAAGATTCCCAGGTCTTTTAAACTAAAGGAGACAGAAAAGAGCAAAGTGTGTCATGTTTGTAAGCCTGACAGAGAACAACAACCATTCCTTTTTGAGGTAAACTTAGAAACTACGATCTCTGCCATTTCAAGACAAAATTATTAAAGCATATTTCTGTGATACTGACTTCTGTTCATGGTTCAGAAATGCAAGCTGGCACAGAAATCAGAGTGTGCCCATGGCTGCTTTCAGTTATACTAGCTGCAACATGAAAATCCTCTGCAGTTCATAAAGGTTGGCCATTGTTCTTCAGGGTGATTTTCAAGTGCTGGTGTCTGAGATGCTGTGTACACACCCGCTGGTATGTTGCAGTGACTGAGGTAAGTCAGTGTAATGTACCTTCAGGGAATGTAAATAAATGAATACTTTAGTTTTAATTATTTGAATTTTGCCTTCTATAATTCCTCCACTGTGGTGTTATTTAGAAAGAAGAAATTAGGAACAGTGTCTAATAAAACACAATAATAATAATAAAAGACAACTTCCAAATAGTTCATTGTAATCTTACATACTGTTGAGTTCTCTTGTGTATTACAGGCAACCCTGCAGGATTTGTACAAATGTTTATACATTGTATTCATTAGTGCTGTAGAAAGTGACAAGCTATGTCAAGTACCACTAAACAGTGAGATGATTTGTAGTGGGTAGCTATGCACAGAATTGGTAGATACCTATCCTAAATTCTGCATTGTTAACTGTATTTTGAACTAGGAAATGAGTGCCCTGATGTATTTTTATTTTTCTTTTAATGAATTCTTGACTGTCCAAGACTGGTTTTTTTTGTGTTCTGCCGAAAGTCTGATCATCTTGTCTTCAAAGCAAGCAATAATTAACAGCAAGCAACTAATACTCCCATGAAATTTGGTTTTTGTTCTTATAAGGTCTCCTAACAGAAGGTTTATGAGCTGAAAAATTAAATGCCTTTTGCAGACAGCATAACAGCTACACTAGCTCATAAATCCCATGAAGGTAAGCACTACTGGAGTAATATGCTGTAGACAGCCACTAGGCATCCATCACAAATACCTATGCAGCACAGCAATCAGAAAATGGATCCAAAAAACCTGCTGTCAGTATGGTTGCTTGGATATCCCTGGCATTTTCTCTAGGGAACGAGTTCATGCTAGTCTTGCATGTGTCTCAGTCAGCAAGATAGAACTCAGACACTAACTTTTAAGTCAGTCTAAATTCTTAGTCACTATGGTATTCACTGCTTTTCACTGAGTTGTCCATAGTTTATGAAATAAAACATTCAATTATACTTGGACAATTTCATTGTAGGAATGTAAAGGCCTCAAGAAGATCAAAGTCCTGGTATTTTGCCATTTAAATAGCTCTGTAAGATACATTTTTAATGTGAAATCACCTCTGCAATTAGAACTCTACATGCTTCTGAAGCATAAGCACTTTTTCTTCTGTCGATATTCACTCATGATCATAATTTTAATATATTTATCTTGAAGACAAATTGATACCCAAATCTCTTTTTTTTTTTTCTTTCTTTTCTGACATGCTCTTAGTTGGTTTTACTGGAGTTAAGAAAACATGTATTTAGTGGTTTAGGGAAAAAATCTCAAAAAGAAAGTTTATTATTGCTGTCACTAGTCCTTTTTCATCAGAAAAAAGATGCATGTATGTATCTTGATACATACACACAAGGCAAGAAAGTTCATTTAACAGGATTCAGTTACCAGATTGGCACTATAAATTGCTGAAGTATGTTCCCCAGGAAAAAATACATCTTTTAAATGAGCTGAAGTAGTTCTACAACAATCTGCTACCTCAGAATGAAACCATCAGCGTGTCTGATTTCCTGGAGAAATTGTGGTTTCTGGCAAAGCAGCTGAAGAAAAAGCTTCCCAGACAGAAATGAAAATGAAAATTCATTAAAAAAGAATACCACAAAGGGTTTCATGTCATAGTTTTTTTTTTAAATCTAGTGGATTAAAAAAAAAAGAAAAAGAGAAAAAAAATATAATTAAAATACAATTTAGATGGCTGTATTTCTCATGGCAAAAAAAGTTCTCACCATATGACTCCTGAAAGTGTTTAAGGATACTCTATCCTGAGGACAGAAGGATGTCAGGAAGTAATAAGGCTATGTCCTTCCCTCCTACTCATTCATATAAGCAGCTATATGGCCCAGATCCAGACTCAAGGAAAGTCAGGAGGAGCCTTTCCACAGACCAAAAAGGCTTTGAATCATAGGTGTTTTCTCACTAAATCAGAAGTGAAATAACATTCAGCAGATGAAAGAAAATGTATGAATCACCTACTAGATAGATGTGAAAGGTTTTCACCCATTAAATCTTATGCCCAGTTTCTAAGAAGTAAAAATAAAGTCCTAAAACGTGAATTTCCTTCCCCTTAATTAAACACAATAATCACCTTGCTACAACAATCCTCAATGTGCTTGTTACCAGCATAAATGTCATTCTGTTCCTAAATTTTGAGAGCTAACAAATCTCTGAAATCTAACCACAGCCCCACCACAGTGGGGTGTTGCCTTTTATTTTCAAATCTGCAAACTGGTTTTAACAAACCTACTCACCTGATTACTCATGTCTATTTATGCTTGCTGCCATGTCCTACCCTTTCCAAGTTCTAACACTGTATCAGCAAAGTCAACATACTCATTTTTCCTTGTCACAGTTCAACCCTTTCCCTTGCAACTGTTCTGATGACCTTTGTATAGCTAAAATCCTGGAGGGTCTGATTGTACTGTTTTCCTCTCAGTTGTATGCTGTCTGTTATATGGTATTACCAGTGCTGCAATCCAAAATATGTTCTCAGATTTTAATGATGTCATAGCAGAATAATTACTCATGACCTTCTCTGACTGATCTAAAGTCTTATGTCAAGCATCGTGCAACTTTCTATTAAATAATACTGTTCTGGACTATGCTGGTGGACACTTTTAATGTATCGCTGCTAGAAAATGCTTTGTTGTGTTTTGAGGGGTTGTTTGTTTGTTTAGTTCATAGTCTATCAGTGTTGAACTGAAAAAAATCCTTCTTATCTATTCATTCCTCCAGTTCATGTAAAAATTATCATAACTTCAACTTTCTTTAGAAACAACACCTGGTTGAAAAACAAAGTCCCATATTCCTTCCAACAGATCTACAGAGTGAGAAAAGCTATCCTTGTAATGTTTCAATTGTCTTTAAATATTCAAAGTCCATTTGTGTACTTGTTAACTGTTTCTGGTGAATTGATGTTTCTAATTAAAAGCCAAATTTTCTTTTCATTTTTACCTTACCTCTTTCCCAACTGTGAAAATAAAATTTAAAATTTCACTATATTCTAGGTCCTTGCCAGATTGCCTCTCAAAGGCATTGTACTACATTGTTTTACCATTTCTAATGTGTTCAAAGATTAAAGCCTAATTTGTCTTAAAGTGTCTTAAAGCCTAATGTGTCTTAAAGAATTTTTTTCTATGGTTTGCTAAGGTTCTATTGCATTTTCTAGAATTTCGCTACAGATATTTTTTCTTCAAGGTCCTCCTCATTTTTTCTATTATTTCTGGTGAGATACCAATTGCACAATATGTCTTTATTACATAGGTGATACAGTTTATAAGAAATAAATGTTTATTTTTGACCTTTGTTTCTTTCCTCACCTTTTGTCTCCTTACGGCACACCCTGTCTTAAGAATTTGTTGTATTCAGATCTATTGCCTGTGTTGATAAGGTTTGCTGGTGGTCTTTCTTTGCAGATAAAGCCACTATTATCTATACTTTAAAGTCTTGACTCATTTTAATATTTTTAATATTCTCTTCCATGCTTTTTTCTCCAGTCCAAGTTCCTGAAGGATGTGTCGTAAAAAGCTGACAAATTTTTAAACAAAGTTTAAATATTGGAAGCCGTATTGACAGAAATTTTTAAACACACAGGTGCCTCTGAAACCAGCAGTGTTCTGGGTGTCCTCATTGTATCTAAATACCTTAATGTGTCTGACTTTCTGTTTTGACTATTTTGCAAACATGTTACTGCTTTATGAATATTTTTATTAATTTCAGAAGTGTAACACTTTGAATCAGATTATTATTTCTTCAGAATACCTGAAACTGTGGAGCTATCAGGTTTCTCCATCACAAGCTCCTAGAGAGAAACATCGATCTATTAAACGGTAAAAAAAGTTAAAACCTTAATTGTGTCCTCCTCAAGAAACCTGTTTCTTCTAGAATGTTAGTTATTGTCACCATTCACATCTTGTCAGTGTAGATTTGAACCTGAATTAAATTGGATTAACTTAACTAGTCTGGGTATCATATCCATTTAAATATCTAAAAACTGGACTGGGAATGCTTACAACTAGTTTGGCATCTAAACAGATTCAGTTGTCAGCCCACCTGATTAGAAATAGCACACACCATTTCACAACAGGTAACATCCAGCAAACACAGATTATTGGTGTTATGGCCTAAATTAACTGTGGCTGCAATGAGATGCAGAAAGCAGACAGATACACACAAATCAGGATTTGTAAGTAAAACTCAGAAAAAAATGAAATTTGGACTGAATATAAAACAGCTCACATCTTTAAGTGCCCCTTTCTAGTCCAACACGTTCTGGAACTACAGTCTCAAAATGTATTGAAATGGGCATCTTCTTGATTTAGTTGCCATACAAAAGTATGAATCTGTATTTTGTCTGTTGTTAAAACTGCACTGTAAGTTTCTCCAGGGCAAAGGCTGATTCATTTAATATTTTGTTCAGTGCTAAAGTACACATTTACTTGTATTCCCAGGGAATTTTGTTGTGGATTGTTTGGGTTTTGTTTTTCCAGCTTGGTAACAGTCAAAACCTATTCCATCAGAAAGCTGGCCTTCACACACAGGAAAATACTATTTAAGACCCAGATTCTCAAAGATAACCGAATGAAAAACTGAAAACAATGGTCATTAGATTAAGAAAATCAGTTCGGTTAGGATCTGTTCATAGTACTTCAGTATTTTACTGTAGTTTACATCCTAATAGTATTTTTATATTTGCACTTTTGTTCTCTGTTGCCTGTTGCCATCAACTACTTTTTGTTTAATTGGCTGGTAATGCTCAAAAAGAGTTCCTAATTACAGCACCCCAAATAATTGCTTCTGCTGCATTGTCAGTCCTTCTAAGACCCTTGTTTCTATTTTCCTCCTTCTGGAAACTGCACATATTACATTAAACTGTCACACCAAAAATCCGTTTTCAGGTCTCCTGTTTTTCACTGTATCCAGCAGGTATTTAGGGGGAGAATACAGGAAATACTGACAACAGCTCTTCCAAATCCAGTAACTAGAGATATAGGAATTTCTGGCCCAAGGATTACACTCAAGATTGTCATGTTAGAGGTCACTAATGAAGCTAACACTTGTAAACTCTTGTATTTGGTTACAACAGTATTCTGGGACAATTAATAATTATACATCACTGTGAAAAAAGTATTTCTTTCTGTCTCATAGACAGCTGTTGGTTGATGATAACTCTTTTACTGTGATATGCCATAACGTTATTTCCTATATATCTTTTCATTGATTTTTTTTATTTCTTATTTGTGTCTCCTTTTTCATTCATGCCTCTTTTAAAAGGTTGGAAGCCCCAGTCAAAGTATTACGGGTTTCAGATAACAGTAACCCAAGAAAAACTCAGAAACTGTGGCTTAAATCCCTTGCAACATCCAGAATTTCCTGCTCCCCACATGTCTAATCTTTCCTATCTGGAATACATTTGGGGGCTGCGGGTGGGGGTTGGATGGGGGGAGGGGGAGAGGAGCAAAAAAAGAAAAAGCAGCATGAAGGGAAACATCTAAACTACTCTCCTGTAACTGTTTTCCAACAAAAAACATTAAACCTGTTATTATCACAACTTTTATTCCCAAGTCTCAGGGACTCCTTTCTCTACAAATGTACAAGTAATTTATTAAACTATGATGCATATACCTCTAAAAGACAACAAATTCACGCAAGCAACACATGAATGATAATAAAACACAAAGGAAAATATCTCCTGTAAGAAGGTAGTTTAAGTAACTTACTTATTCAGTAGCATTCATGTGAAACAAATTAACCAGGCAGACAATAAAAACGAAGGGATCTTACAAGTGAGACAATACAAAATGCAGTGTCATGGATATTGCAGCATAAGTGCCACCTTTTTTCATGTTTTTTACAGCATGATTGAAACTAAGTTTACACAGAGCCATCAATTTGAGAATCTAGATCAATTTTTGTTTGCATAAACAGGCTCCAAGTAACTGAGAGCTAAATGCAAACAGTAGTACTGTCTGTAGTTTATCCTGTGATAAATAGGAGAAAAACGTTTAATAACAAAGGCCATAATTATCCACAACTCTCAGTTTACAATTAGTTTTCTTTGACAGTTAAAGTCATAAATGCCAGCTTTAATCATGTGTTCAGGTTGAATTAGGCGCTGCCAATGCTGCAAGAGAACTAATCCTCTTTCTTTCCTCCTCATAATGAAATAATAATGCAAATTCACCACATTGATGGGATGACCCATGTGGATTTATTATAGGCTTGGAGAAGTCTCTTGAAAGGGATAAATTCTTTCTGGGTACAGACTTGAGGTAATTCAAACCAGACAAGAAAAAAAAATGGAGCTGTCATCAGAGGCCAGGATATGGAATGGATTTAATTTGTATGAATAGGCTTTTCAATAAGTATAACAGGGCTAAGCTCCAGCTTTACTAAGGGAATATTACTGCTGTCATTTTCCAAATCTGGATGCACTAACTTTATTTGTGGGATGAAGATCAGCTCCAAATCTCATTTCTTGGTACACTGCAGCTTACAGTGGACAAAAAGATACTGCACAGTGGGCAGACCTGGTGACCAGATCTTCTAATTATTTGAGTTAAGACAAATGGAACAATTAACTCCTCATAAAACCATTTGTGGTAATCAGTGACACGTACCAACCTTTCCTGTAGAACAAACCCTACCTCTTTGTTAATGCTCAGATTTTTATCAGGTAAGGCTTGTTGTCAATATGATAGAATACTTAATTATTTTAACTTCCAAAGGCCATTTCAGCTAGTAAGAATATATAACACTACTTAAAAGGGTAATTGTTCTCGGTAAATAAACAGTTCAAGAACATAGAGATTGAAACTAAAAATGACAAAACACAGATGTAAGTTTTAACCATGTATTACATCACCATAAAATACAGTCCAATTAGTGAAATAAAAATATTTCCAAGCAAAAAAGAAAGTCCTAATTTCATTAAGCAAGTGTCAGAACTTTCGAGCTATCTCCATGGGGTTCACAGACATCATTACCACTACCCTGTTTTATGAAACTGCTGTTCTGGCCACAGCAGGCTGCCTGCATTACTAACACTAGGCTTCCAGTGAAAAGACAAGGTGAGAGCAATAGCAGAGATTTAAAGAGACATGACAAACTGAACCCCTTTCTTTTTAGTTACTTATTTGTACGAATTATCCAAAGAATGTTTTCAAGTTTCTCAAACAGAAGAACCAATTTTATCTACAAAGATAATGAAACAAGTCTTTCTGGTTTTGTCTTTCAGTTTGTTGTCTTGCATACAAACAAATATTCAACACAAAAATCAACTTTACTCACGGTCATGCCAAACCTTGATCTAGTTTAACATCTATAAACATAGCCTTGTTGGATGATCAAAATGAAACCCAATGCTAAATGCTCATACCCTTCTATGCAAAGTAATTTAAACTTTTACTTCATATAGTCTTTAATTTCATCTTCTGCTCAGTCTAGCATGGCTAGTGTCCTTTTAATTTTGGTAGAATATGAATGTATAGTTTTTCTGTTGTATGGCATCATGCTTTTCAAATATTGATGAGCAGCTGAAGCTTTTTTCCTTTACCATTTAATGTCTTCAGCATCTTAAATTTTCAGAAGAAATTCTTAGTGCAGAAATCAGAACCCTTTCTCCAACTATGGTCACATTATTTATAATTTAATTAAAACAAAGTAAATGGCCACTTAAACTCAAAGCAAGGGATACAAAGGGATAAAAAGCAAAAGGTATGTTTGGAACACATAATAACTTTTCATTTAGCTCCACTCCTACAAGCCTTTATTTATGTGAAGAATTTCATCTCTTGCATTTACTTATTTTCATTTCGGTCTCAAAATTGTTCTGATGCATAGGGATTTGCAGAAGAAAGATTGAATATAGTAATGGCAAGGTAATAAAGCCTGTTGAAAGCTGATTGGTGCTGCTTCAAGATCTAAACTCTCAGTCTGCACCGCTGTACTTGAATATATGCATGCAAGTTACCATGTTGATAGGACATACATTTAAATCAGGAGGAAAGGTTATTGGACGTTCTTATTTAAAGAAACCATTGCATGATTGTCTGAAAATGACATAATTAATCATAATAGGAGTGGTTAATTGACAACATAAATACACTTAGCTCTGTCAATTCTACTATTCAACCATCACTTTATACAGTATCTGTCATCTACACATGACCACGAAGCTTAACCAGAATGAATATTATGACCATATAGATGATACTGTAATTGATTAAATGAGAGCCTGAAGCTGACAGAGGAGAAAATTATCTGACTGAATGGTCACCTGGTAAATAACTTGAAGAATATCAAATAAAATTAATTATATTTATTCATACTTTACACTAGCATTTACCAGGATGTCACTCACTTTTTCAGCAAAAAAAAATCTCTAAGTGTTACAAGATTTTCTTCCTACAGAACGGTATGTGTCATATCACGGTGAATTAAACTATGTTCTTTCACATCTATCATACTGCATTTTACAAAAAATATTTCATAAAAATTTTTATGCAATAACATAATTTTATTCCTAAATTCCTTACACTTAGGCTTTGATACATAATTTAGCTTCAGACTATTAATCTGATGAACAACTCTTTTGAAGTTGTTGAAAAACTACTATCCCTTTAAAAAATCTCCCTTATCCTTTCTGTTTTCATTGTTTTGAATTTGATCTTTTGATGATGATATTAAATGTACCTCAACCTGTTAAGCCCCACCAATGTCATCCTCTGACTCAACTGGGAGTGACTGCATTCTTTTAGGGACTATGTGGTCCCCTCATCTTTTGTCAGAGAGGTCCACATTAGTATTGCTTGAAGATGAGGGGTTGCAGCATCTGTGTAACAGAGAAAGGGAAACAAAAAGTTTGTATTTTCTAAAGGGGATATGGAAAGCTAGACTTGTATCTCTTCCAAACATCTGACAATTTTCTCATACTATATTTGTGTAGCCAGCACTGCACATGGAGGGCTTCAGAAACAGAAATCTGTCTAGTAGGAGCTTGACATCAGGAAAACACAAATGCTTCTAATATTTTTTTCCAATTCTCACATTCAGGCTGGTTAGTTCTGGAATAATCAGTGCATTTGTTATTCTAGCAATAACTGTTGCAGCTCTAATGTTTGCTAGAGAAAGTATTGCAATGAAAACACTACATAGTTTTTATTTTATTTCTGGCTTTCACATACTTTTTTTCTTGCATCTTTTTTATGGTTTTCTATATATGACTTCACCATATTCAGGTTTATGGATATCCATATCTGGATGTTTGTCTGCTTTAGGTTTCCATTAAATTATCTTAGCTATCACTCACTATTTCATATAGTTTTCACTGTTTTTTACAGCAAAGGTTAAGGTCCTTTTCATTAATATTCTTCTTTCTCAAGTAATGTTTACTTTTGTTTTTTTTCCTAATTTATCTCATCTTCGTGTCTCCTAAACTTTCTTTGGACTTCCCACTCAATTCTCTCACCTTTTTTCCAATCGCTTTGCATAAATGCAACCTTCCATTGAACTACTGCATGAACAATGACAAGACCAAAGATAATCCTCTTTCAAGAATAAAAAATAGCCTTCAGAAATCAGCCACTGCCTCTGCTCATTTATGAGTGAAATATGTTTTTGTTTCCCAGAAGGATATAAAGAAACCATTGTACAAATAGTCACCCTTTTGTTGTTTTAGAAATTACAGCTCTTTTTCAGCTATTAAAGGGCAAAAAAACCATGACTGGAGGAAAACGTCTTGATTTCCCCTCAATGCTTCTCCCCTATTTACTCCTACTCTCACCATTCTGCTCAATATGTCACTATAATTAATTTTAATTGTGAACAAGGTTGTCCTGGAGCAATTTTTCTTTTATAGCTGCATTAGAAACCTTTAAAAAATAAAAGTGCTAACACAACCTTTAACTGTGTGTGAAAATGCTGCTACCACGCATTTGTATTTTTCCCCAGGTAAATGAAACTCCAGCACAAAAAGGTGTTTTTAGTTAGGAGAGAGACCTCTCTCTCATATCTCAAACTTAACTTCAACTTATATAAAATAGCCTGCAGCATGAGCTTTTCAAAGAATATTCCTTTCTACAGTTGTTAAGAGGCCATCAAACTGTGAGGTCCTATCACATGAAATAAGACAAAGCTTGTTGGTGTACTTGGTTCTGACTCTTTTCCCCCCATATATGAAAAGAAATTAGATTTTGGAGCATTTTGAAGTGATTAATATGCCACACAAGCAAGCAAAGGGCATAAAAGGTGAAGCTGGTTTATTTATATACAAGAAAAGTAGTGTACATGGATATTCAATGCAAGTATTCCCATTATGCAAAGATGGTACTATTTTAAGCATAAGTATAAACAGGTTTCTGATGTCCTTTGTTAGAATTCAGGCTAGAATGTTTGAAATATTAAAATTATACTTGCTGACAGACTTCTTAATAATTGTGTGTTTTATGCCGACACAGTATTTCAAAAACCGCAAGCGCTTTGTGCATGCTAACACTTCTTCCTATTGCTAAAAAGAAGCCACTAAAAGAAGAAAGGTTGTCGTTACAATGTGAAGCTGGGCTGCAAATGAGACTCGTACAGTGCAATTATGCAGGACATAACCCTTTGAGGTAAATATCTGAGCTTCAGTGGCATGAGAATGCCAGACTAGATTCCACTTCACTTTTCTCTGTTTTCTTAGTATCATGGCAGATTCAGTGCCACCCTGTGCACTCCCATTTTCTAGAGATTATTAGAGGTTAATATATGTCCTATCTTCATCCACATGCAAGCAGGAGGTGGGCAGCTTGGTGAAGGAAAAATACACTATGCAGGGAAAACTTTGAGTAAATTACCTCTCTGATCAGGAAAACATTTTCGGTGCTTAAGCAGGTTTTCCTGCATACTGCTGGAATCTTCAAATGCATCAATACACATAAAACTTATGGGTCAGGTAGAATAAACATCATGGCATGTAGAATCAAATCATGGAAGAAACATCCACATGTAAACATCATGGCATGTAGAATCAAATCATGGAAGAAACATCCACATGGCATGTGGAATAGCTGCAGCAGTGAGACCCATAAATAAACTGCTTGTATTCTATTCTACTTTAATCCCCCATAGTTCACACAACAGAGTTGCTTTGTACTACTACAAAGAGGCTCTCCATGGTGACCAAAGCAGAGACTGAATTTGTGCTTACAAAAGACAATGCAAGTACAGAGTTTACAATTACACACTGTAAATGTACAGTAGTCATTACAGGAATATTTATCTGAGAAAAAAAGGTCACTTTCTGGTATAAAGTGTATAAATACATTAGCTACTTCGACTTCTGTCCAAATCACATTTACCCTTTAAAGGTAATGTGTCACTTCTCATGCAACACTGTTGCTGAAAAAACTAGCTGTGTTCATCTCAATGCTGAATTACCTGTTTCTCTTATATAAAGAAGTAAAATTGCTTTATTATTCTGTATGCTACTTTTCCTCTTTCAGGTAAAATGCCAGAGCTGAATAATGATTCTCTTAGTGCAGGCCATTTTTGTCAAGATGAAATACATAATCAACATTTAAAACAATTGAGTTGTTTTGTTAATCTGTTTCATGGACTTAAGATTAAGTCCACAAGCTTTCCTTCATTATAAATTAGATAATCAGTACTGCTGCAATGTTTCTCAGCCTACAGTTATATAGCATTGAATGCCCATCAGATTTTCTTTAGTATTAATACTTTTTTATATTAACATTTTATTGAATTTTCAAACAACAATTATACAATAAAGGATTAAACTGACCAAATCCCATATTGCTGCTGAGTAACAAATACTTAGCTGCTAATAATCAACATATATGTCAAGAGGCTTTCTAAGTATGACTGTTATTTATAGCAATTACAATGGCCCTGGTTGTATGGGAAAGATTGAAAATAAAAATGAGATGCATGTGCAAGTGTAGACATTCACACATATAAGACAAAAATAACAACTAACAATGCAGAAGTCTCAAGGATAGCATTTGTGGTTATTACAGTATGTGCACATGAACATATCTGACAGCCAAAAGATAAAAATTCCTGCTGTTTTCACACTGAATGAGATTTAGAGGAAGAAACCATATGCTTTCTGACAATCTACATCCCTTCTGTGTGGAAGGAGTTCCCTAACTGCCTGGAAAGCTTTCAAAGACTGGGTTTAGCATCATCTTATCTAGGAATATCAGGTTTTCCTGTTTGACTGCTTAGTTGAAAGATGCGAGAGTTGGTAACATCTAATCTGGATCACCCACTAGGGAAAGACAATCATACTTTTCTGCTACTTTTGCAAGGGCAGGACAGACCTTAGAAAGTACTTACCAAAAATTCTGTGAGTGGAAACACTACTAGGGAGTCACTACAAATTGCATTCAAATTGTATTCAGTGCATCCTATAATGAGATATTAAATTGGGGGTGGGGGTGGGGAGTGTGGGTAGGGGAGGAAGGGAGGGTGGGAAGTAATGAATTAATCATTTTGCCAAAAGATTTTTTTTTTTTTTTTTGCAACAGAGTATTGCAGTACAATCTTCTTTGTAGATAATGGTATGGAAGTTAATAGCATTGTTGGCATCATAATTAGAGGCTATTTCCTGAAGTTCCAACAAATCTTTTTATAGCCGTACACACTTTGTCAAAACTACAGAAATATCTATAGACTCAACTACAGGAATACTATAAATTTTCCAGGATATATATGTAAATTGTCTTCCCAAAACAACTAAAATTGCTAAATGGAAGACATGTCTATTAACACAAACCAAGGTGCAGAACTGTGAAGTTATCTGTTAATGCACATGGTAACTAATAGTTATCTTAACATTGCCATTGTCACCTGCCTGCCTTTGGTTCTCTATTTGAAGCATGTTCTACATGTCAGTTTTGATCTTGGATCATCCACTGACTTGCTACCTCAAGTGTCTAGAAATATAAGCTTCCCAAAAAAGGTACCCTAAAACCGCTTGCTTCTACATACAGAGTGTTGGAATCATTTCAGTGTTGAGTAACTAGGTGTCTAGTTCATGACCAAATATATTACATTGTATATGTACTAAGTATTTCTCCATTAGCATTTCCATCTCCATCAACAACAGGGCATATCCAGAAAGCAATCAGGAAACTGGAGTGCATTCAAAACACAGCAGAGGAAAAATCATTGATAATTATTGCTTGTCATGCAGTTGGGTAATTGCTATACCACTCACACAAAATATGCAAGACCCACTCTTCAGCCAGAAGGTATTTCTACCCATAATTATTTAACTATTTTATATCAAAAATGTAATATTTGTGCATGCAGGGAGGGAAACCTAATTCTCCTCCTTCACATCCCTGAAATAAAGACCATATTCAGTTTCAGGAAGACCTTGCAAAATCATTGAGGAAGATGCAATTAAGTGAGCATGTGTTTAACACAGAGGCAGAAGTCTAACGTAAGAACACACTTTGCCCCCCCAACTG